>NC_056745.1:1244399779-1244613307 GCF_019279795.1 Protopterus annectens
TTTATAAGTGATTTCTATAAGCCCCCAAATTAATTTTAGGATGACCAGGATTCAGTTATTGTAGTCATGATTCATCTTATTTTAAACAATTATGATATTATTGCTGATTTACATACCCCCATCACTTATTGGACATCTTCAGAATTAAACACCAGCATACTGTAACAACTGCAGACACCAGTAAAGACTTAGGTTATAGACAGATTATCTAAAAACCAATAAGAAAGGGCAACATACTGGATACAGTACTAGTTAAGGAAGGATTGATAGCTGGAGATTGCAGTTTTATTTATCTGAGATGGATGGGTCAGATTTATATCTTAGTTCAGAATTAGCAGGGGATCATTTAAAGGGGTTGAATTGGGAGAGAGCTGTAAGAAATCCTTTTATAGACCCACCTACAAGAAAATAATTATAGAGATCCAAAACTGGGCTTAGAGTGAGAGACTAAACCATAACAGTATGTTCATCTCCTGGGTGATTTGTAATGAGTTTTAAAACCATCTAGTACAGAAGTTTTTTTTTTCCTTTTGTGAAACATACTTACTGCAGTAAACTATGTACATGATGAAGTTCAAAATTAGAAAAAGAAAATCTGAGTCAACAGTGTACTTGGAATGCCTATAAAAGGAGGCACAGTAAAAATAATAAAAATAAATACCAGGTGGCAAAATTAAGGCTTAAGAAATTATTAAGATCCTCCAGGTATTGTTATGTGTATAAATTGGCTGAACGTACTGTTGCCAATAAGAAAATTTTATTATCCCACTTAAGATATTACAGGAAAAATAAACTATTGACTATAGTTTTAGAATATTAAGAGTTATATGAAGAGAACACAAACTGTTGATTAACCTGTTTGGGGAAAATTTTTTACAAGCTAATTTATCTCTGGGCATGCTGACTTAACAGTTGACCACATTAGGGTAAAAAAGTGCCATACTATAACTCTAGAATTAGTAGAGAAAGTTCTTAAAGTTACTAAGCCTACCACTGTAGCAGATCTGGATGGACTTGACAGGTATTTTTTAACATCAAACCAAAAGCCAAAATATCAAATAAGTATGGTGACTATTTGTTCTGAAGAAGTCTCTGAATTCTCAGAGATGAAATTGCTTGACACTGTGATTTTTTAATAAATAGTTGGAACTTATAGCAACTGGTCCTATGCTTGTGGTCAACGTACTTTTTATGTATTTTTTAACCAAAATTGTTGTCAGTTGACCATTTTAACAACATCTGTATCAAAAATTCCTTAATTGTTGTTATGCTCCACCAATGGCACACGTAGTTCATATTCAATAGTGTGGGCTCTGAAATGCAGATTGACAACTATTGGTTGATAAGCCTGACCTACATATTAGGGAAATGTTTTGTGTGCATCTTAAGTAATTTCATCACTTAACATCTACAGGCATGTATTGACATTTCTTTGCATGGCTTCATGATGGGCCATTTTTGCTTAAATAATCTCATCATTTCTTATGAGACAGTTTTGATAAACAGTAGACCAGAAATAATAGGTAAGTGTTGTGTAGCTAGATCATGCAAGGCCTTTCCATACAGTGCTCCTTGATAAAATTTTAAATATTATGAGTGATAAAAATGAATAATTACATCATAAGATCGGTTGTCATTGGTTAGAAGGAAGAATGTATGGGGTAAGAATATGCACTGTATTGTTATAAGTAAAAATGCAGGAAACTGGACTACCATAAGGCTCTGTTTTGGGACTTAAACTCTTCACTGGATTTATGTCAGACTTTCCAAGGAACAATAAAACCAGGTCCAGCAAATTTGCAGATGATACAAATGAAGGCTTAACAGTATCTAACATAGAGGATCAGCATAGACTATAATCCTCTTTGGACATTCTGAAGATTTACACAGGAAACAACAAAACTGAGTATAACTCAAAGAAATCACAGGTGGTTCATTTTGATAACAGCGGTCCTAATTATCCTTATGTGTTAAATGATAACATACTGGAAGAAAAGTATCAAACATAGGGTATATTGGATTAGCAATTGACAACGCTTTAAATTTGAGATCAATATAGGTATGACTATAAGAAAATATTATTTGACTGTTAAAGATATTTTTATAACTCTTACAAGCAGGGACAAGAAAGTGATACTCCCTTCATATAAAACAACAGTTAGACTCCATATTGAATTCTTTGCAGGTATTAGCATTTATAAACATGAAGAGATTAAAATATTGGAATGAGTACAGCGGTATTATACCAGACAAATTAGTCTAAAGAAATGGACTATAATCACAGAGGTGAAACCATGTCACTAAACTCAATAAATTATTGACTAATAAGAGTCAAATTAATTTTAATGTACAGGTATGTACATGATCCCATAGTGGCAGCAAATATGTGCATTGAAATTACAAAACAGTATTTTGTGATGCTTAATAATAATGAATTCATAGTTGTTCCAAAATGTGTTAGTAGAATAAAAATTTCACTGTAGAGCAGGGTGGCAGTGGAATACACTTCAAATGAAAATAACGAAGTCTGACAGTTTGACTATAGAGAACCCTAAACAACTATTTGGAAGACAGAGTATATGATCCATCTCTATTTGGTTGTAATCTTTTTGGAGGCCTATTGTAAGGCTTAAAGTTTGTAACTCACAAACACTGAAACAATGAAACTTTGTTGCTCTAAAACACATATAATACCCACAAACAAGCCATATCAATGAATGCTTAAAGTCATCATGCATTTGCCTTTTGCTTTTGCTTTGACAAACAGCCTATATATACATGAAAACATAATCTATACACATCCTCCTTCTTTTCTTTTAGAGTTAGCAAGCTCCCTCATCTTGGGTGGATGGAACAGAGATTCTTGCTGTTGTATTTTTTTCTCTTGGAGCCCAAAGCCAGTTCAGTAAAATATGTGTAATGGAGGGCCAGTCAGGTGTGCCTGCGATGTGACTGCATTGCAGGCACATTACAGGCACATTGCAGGCAATGTGACTGCATTCCCAACTCATTGGGGTTCAATAGGCCAAAGCAGTAAAACCACTATAGTAACATCACTGAAGGTACATTGGGACACATAAATCTCTTCTCAACCTCTCCATTCATGTTAATTTTGTCCACCAGATTTGGCTACAGGTTGGCAGATCTAAGCTATGGAATAAAATAATTTACAAAAACAGGGTGATTCAGAGATTAAGGAGAGACACCAATAAGTAGCAGATAGCTGAAGATGCTAAGAGGTGAAAAAGCCCAGAGCTTCAAATATGACATTTGAGTGGATTTTAATATGCATTTTCTTTAACTCCTTGCACATTAACTTATTTTTCAGGAAATATTGCAAAGATGTAGCAAAAAGAAGTAAATACATGAAATATTGCTTTGCAGGAAGTGGCTGAAGGAAGATGGGAATTTGGTTACCTGTGTTAGTTTTGTGGGTGGACTGTAAAGCATATAGCCAACTTTATGTCATTAATATTTACAAGAATACTAAAGAGACTGAAAAAGTAAAACAGTTTTTACTCTTACCAATATTTATATAAAAAATCCATGATATAAATTAAATGTTATATTGCAAAGCAGTCTTCAACACTATTCATTCAAGGGTATTTTAAATGTAAGATGGGGATATCTTACTATATGTGTTAAGATATTAAAACAAGAAAGTACTTTTGCTTATTTGTAGGGTATCCAGGCTCATAATAAAAGCAACGTAGAAGCACAGTACAGCTAATATAATGTTGTTCCCTTGGGCTGCTGGGGGTGATGGATTTAAAAGTATATGTATAACTAAATTAATGTATTGTAATTTATATGGATATCTAGAATAACACCCTTTGGCTTAAGCTATAGACAAGCTGTTTTTAAGCAAATAAGCTTAAAAATATAAAATAATGAAATATATTGTAATGCTAGTTCTTCCTTGTGTTTGTAAAGTAATTAACTATTTTTTCCATTGACAAAGGCTGTAATTTGAAGATGAGAAGTATACAGATGCGGCAATTAATCATGCGAGGGAAGAACTGTATGTTCTGAGTAAAATTTGCAAAGATTCTTTTTGTGCATCTACACAGTCAATACTGCTTTTGCTCAGGGTAAGAAATCTGTCTGTGGAAGCAAGA
The DNA here is from genome assembly GCF_019279795.1 of Protopterus annectens. Taxonomy (NCBI): domain Eukaryota; kingdom Metazoa; phylum Chordata; order Ceratodontiformes; family Protopteridae; genus Protopterus; species Protopterus annectens. The sequence goes on from NC_056745.1 coordinate 1,244,403,898, forward strand.
AACATTAGTGAACAGTTCTGTGAAAAAATAAACACAATTTTAAACTATGGAAAATAAAAGTAATACAAATAGTTTCCTCCTCACTAGTTAATGTATTTGCTATACCAAATACGCAATTTAGTTGATTTATTTAAACATAGCCAATGCAATTTTTTCTTTGGGCTAAAAGTTAATGCTTACTGAAAGCATGCAATTTGTTTTTCACATCAGGCACAGGGATAGAGATAAGAAAAGAACAAATAACAATTGATGTAAGTGGGATCTCAGGGTGTAACATGCACTTTAGCAACATTCATTTTATACTAGGTAATGCCTGTGGATGCTGACATCAGTTTGTGGCAATTGATCCTATCTTGTGAAGTAAACATTTTTGAAAATGCACATAGTTCTGTGCACTTGTTCAAAGCTAAATGGTGATGGGGTGCTCTGAAAATCTATTTTGTTTTTTAGTGTTTTCATTGGGGAAAAACATCTTGAAAATGTGATTATAGGTGCAAATGAAGTTGAGAAAAAGCAAGTACATAAGTAATCAACCTGCCAAACATTAATGACTGCATGTAAGGTAAAAGTTGGAAATAACATTCAAAAGCATGGTCATGTATAATAGGTGGGGATAATAACTTTCTGTCATAATGACTAGTATGTCCATATTATCATGGAATGTAAATGAACTTACATATATTGAAAAAAGGAAAGAATATTGAATTATATTAAAAGGGTAGGGTTCAAACAACAATGTTGCAAGAGACACATGTAGATAGAAATCAGCATGTGAATTTGACAAAGAAAGGATTTCATGGCAGACATTCTGCAAATTGTTATGGACAAAGGAAACAGTGATTAATAATGCTGATTGTTGGAGAGGGTCAGGTAGTGATAGAAAAGGGGAACAAACTAGAAGGCAAACAATAACTGAATAACTGAATAAATATATGAGAATGTTTTGTATAGAAGATGTGAATTCAGTACAAGGAACTCAGACAAACGTTACATATTATTCTCCAAGAAACTGGCTAGACTGGATAGAAATATCTTACAGATGTACACGTATTTAATTAAAAGATTTGGCATATATCAAATTGCAATTTCAGACTTTGCACAAATGAAAACTAAAATAAAGATATGGGATAATAAAGTAAAATAAGACACTAGTCCTTCTCCACTTATCTGTTAAAAAGAGAGGACTTCAAGGAATGTGTAATGGAAATTATTCAAACGTTATTAGGGAAGATAGAAGTTTCTTCAGAAGGGATAGCTGATGAGTGAGTTAAAATAAAAAAACATGTTTAAAAACATGGTAGGTATATGAGAGAAAGCTATATGGAGAAAAGTGATAGGAATTATCTAGACAGGTTGATAAAGTTTAACATATTACAGAATAAGAGAATTTTCACATAACAAGTAGAGGAAGAACTGCTAAGTGCTAAACGGAAAATAAGAGAGCATTTTGATAATATGCATGTGTTTAGAAAGGTGGCTTTTAAGCATTTATTTTTTTATAATAACTCTAGAGCATAAAAGACAGCTTATGCAACAGGGAACTGAAGGGCTTGTCACCAAACTTATGTAGCCTTAAACAAGAAAACTAACCAGAGACGTAGAAATATTTTGGAAATTTTATGAAAATCATTATAAGGCATTAGAATGTGGAAAACAAGAAAAGACACAAAATAGGATATGGAAATATTTATGGAAGACATAATTATGCCAAGGTCAGAGGAAGATAAGGCTCAACAATTAATTGCTAAGATAGGAAGAAATGAGATAGTAATGGTGTTATACAACCAAGTAGAAAATTCACCAATAACAGATGATATTCCTGTATAAGTATATGGAAGCCTGGCTGGGAGACAAAAAGTGATAAAGATCTAGAAGGTTGTGTTTAACAATATTTTAAAAGTGTGTATGTGTGTGTGTGGGGGGGGGCTACAAGCATATTGCAAGAGATATTTGGTGGCTGTATTACAAACGTGGTTAAAGACCCTTCAGAAAGAGCTTCATATAGATCCATTTCAATTTCAAATCACATTTATACAGTCTTTATGTCTCTAGTAGCTAAGACAATGGCAAAGATTTTGCCAAAATTGATAAATAGAACAAACAAACCATGCACAGGAGAATCAAAGTTCGTAGTGGTTCAAAACCAATGAAACAGCAAAAAAGACCCACTTGATCCACCACGGTGTATATATAAACTTTATTGATAAAACAAATAATTCAGGATAAGCACTTTCAATTTAATTGTTTATTTTCACTGGTTGCACAGAGGTGTTTAAATGATAAAGTAATTGTAGTTTTATAGATCTGAGGAAGAGCTTCAGCTTGAAAGCGCTTATCCTGAATTCTTTGTCAATAAATTTTGTATATGCGCCGTGGTGGATTGAGTAGGTAAAACTGACAATATGTATCCATGTGATTTTGAAGAAGGAACACAAACATTTGACATCAATAATATAACGCTAATGATCCAGATGGAAGCATTGTGTAAGAAAACACCACTATTGTTGGTGGGTCTAATGCAGAAAAAGCTTTCAATATAGTTAGCTGGAATTTTATGAGTATGGCAATGACAGCATTTGCATTTTCTGATAGAATAATAGTGCTAACCAGGAGTATATATGAAAGCTTGAAGGCAATGACTCACATGGGAGTGTTTCTCTCCAAAAAGCTGTATTTGAACAAGGGAACAAGGAAGGGGTATCATCTTTTCCCATTGTCATCTGCTTTATATGGCAATACCATTACTTAAGAAAATAAGGGACTCACAAATTATATAAATGGTACACTAATCAATCAAACGTTAGTTGTCTTTACAGATGGTATTACTTTGTACTTGATAAATCCAGAATATTTTATTGGCTTGCCTGTACTGGGGAAAAGGGAAGGGGTCATATACAAGGATGGCTGTCCCTTTGGTGATATCAGGGTAAGCCATATAAATAAAAGATCCCTATGGTCCCAAGTATGATACTGTACTGAAATGACTCAGTCACCTTTCAGACAATGTGTGGGTTTCTAATTAGGCCTAGGAGTTAGGAGTAACTCCTGGCATCCAAGATCAAGGAGTGGCACAGGTGGCAGCTGGTGGTCTGTGCCATACAGTCCATTTTTTTAAGTAAAGAAAGTACTGCTTCCATTACAAAATACCATGTGGATTTTTCTCAAATGTTAGCAGATGAGGCAGGAAATAGTTGGCAATGTATGCAAAATAAAATTAGAAAGTATAAATCTCAAATGTTTTTTTACTGAATGATTTTTTTCTGATATGCAGGTGTTTCCTGCACTGCCTTCCAGCTATGATTATTTGACTTTGTAATATTTTAAGAAACAAGTTTGATAAAATGACAATGCAAAAATATAGACAAGTGGAGTAATAAAGTTACTATGAATGCAAAGTTATACTACTAAATTTCTTTAAGACTGTATGTTTTATGGGAACATGACATTACAGTGTGCATATACCTGTTTTAATAACTTATCCAAAAAGTAGTATTTCTTAAGACAATACATCCGTATGCTTGTACCATTTGCATGCATTTATTTCAAGAACTAGAGATAAAGTTAAACACTACATTTATTGGGCTTGTAACACTGTTTATAGGAAAATCTCTTACGACAGAGCAGAATGGCTGACCACGTTTTTGTTGCGAAATGTACCAGCGTGGAATATACCTGGAGCACTGTGATAAATACAATTACAAAAACCTGTACTTTTATGAAAACAAAGTAGAGTATAAACACTTTTACTCACAGTTAGCAAAAAAAGTAATGACGGATGGGAATGAATTATGTTTATTTGCCATTTTGTGATTTATTTTAAAAGTAACTAAGAGGATGACATTTTGCATATTGTTTGTAAAACTATTTTTGAAAGTAATGTGGAAGGAATAATTCAAAATATGATGTCCCACAGTCAGTCTGAAAAGTAAAACAAATACAGAATTGATATTTATCACACTGTTCTCTGATAGTGCAGTATTCATGGCCATTTTTTAAGAATGCTGGACCATGGTATTTGACCTGTGTACCTATACTAACAATTACTAAGAATACTGAATTGTGTTTTGATAACAAGTTAAATGTATCTTACGACTTAGCAGTCCATCAAGGTGCTGTCGAGTAAAGGAAATATTGTTGAGGCAGTTTACCTCTAAAGGTATAATTTAATCTTAGAATAATAGTATTTATTTATGTATTTATTGGCTTACTTAGAATTTAGTAGTAATTTACACTTTTAGTAAATTACTTTTTCTTTATCACTTTTTAAAAGAGCAGCGGGTTATTACTACTTAAAGGAAATGGAAGTCAAAGTGGGGGCACCAGGCCCATATATATATGGTTTTATGAAAATACAGTTTGCAGATATTGTTGATCATGATTATTTAACTCAGAAAACATTTCATACATGTCTATATGTATTTACCATATTCACAGTCTGCATTAAGCATAGTCCAGCATTCTTAATAATCACTGCATCCATATGTGGGGCTATAATGTTCAAAACACATTACCAATTTAACATTTGCATAGGAATATTCTGTGCAACCTGTTCTTATATCCATTTTAGGATACCAGGAGGACTGTTAACAGACCATTTGGCCGAAGTATACCACTTCAAAATTTAAAGGAAAATCTGGCATTAGGATAAAACTGTGGGCTGGATTCAATGAAGCCTACATGGTGGGCTAAGACTGTGTGTACACCATTTTGTATTCGGTGAGCAGCTCTACATGCCAGGTAGAACCCTACAAACATGGTAAACATCATGGCATGCTAATTATAGTTTCATAGGTATGTACTAGGCTAATGGCCCGGGAGCCTTTACAAGCCTAGCCCATAGGATTATCCTGGCATCATGCCACCTGACATTAGTTCCCAGTGCCTCTGTCAAGTAGAGCCACTGGAGTGATCTCCTGGGTAAATTTTTTATTTCCCATCCACTCATTAAGATTCCTCTTGAAGAGGCCCAGTGAGGTGCTCTGTTTGACATGTATGGGAAGTCTATTCCATAGTATGGGCAGTCTCTGGGTTATGAACCTATACCTCCAGCATGTTCTGCTGTTTGTGGTAATGAGGTTGAGGTCCTTGGACCATGTGGTGTGGAGGGATTGGGATTTCTTTAGATGTAGCATTTCTAACAGAGCTAGGTCAGACATGGCTTTGTAAGTCAAGTAGAGATTGCCTCTAAGTAGGAGATATGAGACAGAGAATAGTTGGAGAATGTTTGAGTCTGTCCATATAAGACAACTGTTTAAGGCCTAGGATCATCTTTGTGAGGTACTTTTGTGGCCTCTCCAGTTTTTGCAGGTTTCTAGTGAAGTACATGCCAAATGGGGCATTGTACTTGATGATTGGCCTAATGAGGGAAGAGTAGAGGGAGACAATGACCTCTTTCTTCCTGGATGCAAAACCCTTAGTATGAGATGTGCTACATAGAAGGACATTCTGACCACAGTGGCAATGTGGAGGTCAAAAGAGAGGTTGCTGTCAACCTGTGTTCCCAGATCTCTTATAATGCCTTCTGTGTTCAGTGGCCTACCATCGATGTGGTAATTCCTGGGGACCAAGTTTTTCCCAAAGGGGATGATGATACATTTTTTGGCATTGAGCTTAAAGCCATGATTCTGACACTAGTCATTTGTCTCAGTGAAACCTTTATGCAGGATGTCAACATCACTTGGGGAGGTAATAACAGCTCCCAACTTGCAATCATCTGCAAACTTTGTCAGTCCCTTCATGTTGGCCTGGATTTTAGAGAAGTAGATACCAAACAGGAGAGGACCTAGGACAAAACACTATGGAACTCCACTCGTGACTGGTCAGCATTCTGACTTGAAGTCAGCTACTTTCACATTGTGGGTTCTATCTGTGAGCCAGTTTGCAACCCACCTAGTGATATAGGAGTTGATGCCTAGCTTAGTGAGTTTTGCTATGATTCCTGAGTGGGGAATGGTATCAAAGACCTTGGCCAGATCAAGGTAGGCTGTATGAACCACCTTACCTTCATCCACAGCTTTGGTGACTGACTCAAAGAAGTTGACCAGGTAGAGCAGGCATGATCTACCCTTCACAAAACCAAACTGTGTGGGATCCAGAGTTTGGATATTCCCTATATCCTTGTTTATTAGGTCCATGATGATGTGTTCCATAGCTTTGCATATAAGACTTATCAGGCTAATGGGGCGATAGTTCCTAGGGTCAATAGTCGCTCCTCCTTTGTGGAGTTGGATGACTGTAGCAGAGCACCATCCAGGAGGGACAAAGCCTGAGGTGAGGTTGTGATTGAACAGGGCACACAGGTGTGGTGCCAGTTCACTCTGTAGTTCATGTAGAACACAGCCAGGGATATTGTCATGTTCCACAGAAGCTGTATTCTTGGCCTAGCACAGTGCTGTTTTAAACTGTGCAGCAGTAATACTGGGTGCCTGGCAATCTACTGGTACTGTGATTGGTCCTTTGGGAGGGAGAGGGGTAAAGTTGGCACTGAATCTGTCGGCCTGTATATTGGCAATATCTGTTGGCTCGGTATAGGAGGTACCATTGTGCAGTAGCTCAGAGCAAATCTGGGTATTGACATGGAAATTCTTTATATAACTATAGGAGGCATTATGATGGTCTTTACTATCTGCTGCAATTCTGTTTTCATAGCTAGCTTTAGAGGATTTGATGAGGGATCTCAACTTTTTGTTGAGGCTGATAAGGGAGTTTTTCCAGTCTTGGGACTTCACCTTATTCCACATCAGTTTCTTCCTTCTGTTGTAGAGTTTGTTTATGGCAGGGTACCACTAGATTGGCTTCCTTTTTTTGGAGGAGAGCATCTTTGTTCTATTGGGAATGGCGAGATCCATGCATTTGTGTACGTGTTCGTACAGTGCATTGATGTATGATTCGGCAGTCATGCAACTATTCTCCATTTGCATGGGTGCCGTGAAGTTGGCCACTTCTGTTTTTAGGTGTCCTAAGTTAGCTTTGGAGAAGTTTTTCATGGTGGTTACCTTTGTGGGGCTGGGGTGGTGTGGATTTCCAAGGTGATTAGTTTGTGGTCGGATCTAACCAGGGAGGAATTGACTATTGGTGTAGAACAATGGTTATCCATGTTAGTAATGACCAGAATAAGGATGTTGCCACCTCTAGTGGAGATAATAACCAGCTGGTCCAGGGCATTGGAATTAATGAATTCCAGGAAATGCTCGGCAAGTGTATTGGTACATGAGTAGTTTTCCTAGTTAATGGAGGGGTAGTTGAAGTTGCGCAGTATAAGAGTGTTATGCTGGACCCTAATATTCTCCAGTGTGCTTAGAAACATGGACTGTGAATCTTGGGACATGACTGGGGACCTATAGCGGGCTACGCCCTGAATTGCTGTCTTACCCAATATTAGCTGCACCTGAAGTATCTTTGATCAGTTATGTTGGGATACCAGTCTGGAGGTGTATGCATCCTTTATGAATATGGAAACACCACCACCTTTGGAGCTTCGGTCCAAGTTCTGGGGCTGAAAGGTGTAGAATAAGTTATAGCCTGTTAGTGCAGGGGTGCTTTCTGCTGCTTTGAACCAGGTCTGTGTTACAGCACAAATGTCAATGTTGTCCATTTTAAGGAGTGCTTCCAGCAAGTGCATTTTGAAATTTAGACTTCTAGAATTGAGCAGCATGGCCCTCAGATTGCATTTGTTTGTAGCTATTATAGTGGTAATTTGGTCTTTGGAACACCACCTAAAAAGGCACTATAAGGGTAGCCAGACCCTTGGCTAGTATCTGGAAGCCCAGGGGTGACAGATGCAGGCCATCTCTGGCAAAGCATCGAGTTCTGTCAATCATGTCATCCCAGGCAGACAGATACTGGATCCCCTTGGAATGTCACCAGAAACTTAGCCAATTGTTGAAATCAATCTTTTTCTGCTTGCACTGTGGTATCATTCTAGCTGATGGATCAGATGCTGGTCAGGGCTAGGGTCATACCTGCCTGGACTACATAATCTGAGACCCCCTCCATGTCTCTTTTCATGTAGTTTAGGGAGGTACTTCTCAAGTCATTCACACCCACATGTACAATGACCGAGTCATATTTGTACCTGTTGTTGAGGGACCTAAGTGCGTGCATTATGTGGTGAATCCTGGCACCTGACAGGCAGCTGCCTGTTACTTTCTCCTTATTCAACCTAGTGAGTGGGGCATCAGTGTGGCTCCCTATTGAGTCACCTATGACTAGTGTGTTGGACATGCCGTTTTGTCTTAGGGGCTTTGGTTGAGTGGCACACTGTTTAGGAGAGTTATGTGTCTCATGAAGTGTTGTGTTGTGGTGGTCGAGTGGGTTTCTGCCTTGGAGGCCTCTGCTCTTTGGGTAGATTTTTATTGAGAACTTCCATGAAGGTGAGTATGTGGTTTGTGTTTTTATGTGAAGGCAGTGCTGGTGTGTGTTCTGGAGGGCTATGTGTTCCATGTGATGTGTGCAAGTGTTGACATTCTCCTCTTGACCAGCTATTCCGGTCTTGGCTGAAGAGTGCATGGCTTCAAATTTGGAGATATAAGTGCATCTCGTGCAAGTCTGAGTGTTGTGAGGTAAGAGGAGAGGGTTGTCAGTGTACATGAGGCAGTTGCTACATTGCCTCAGGATGCCCAAGTTTGCCAGGTTAATAGGAGAAAGGACCAGGAACTGACCTTTAGACATGCCTGGAGGGGTGGGCATTAATAATAAGTACTGGAGCTGTTTCCTTGTAGAAGGTTTAGTGCTGCTAGCACTTTTGTGTGCTACAATAATTGCTACAAGAAGTCTGGTAAAGTGCTAGACTAATAAGCTGGTAAAAGTGCAGAAGAGGAGAGAACTAGCAGATCTAAGGGAAAAATTGAAGAGCAGACTTTTTGGCATTACTCAAAAGCTTACAAAGAGTCCTGGATACAGCAAATCTGTATCTGGACTAGACTAGTTACAGGAAAGGCAGGAAACAAGCACAAATATGGGCTTTTAAACCAGAAAGTTGAAAGATATGGAGAAACTGCCAACCAGCCAATAAACTACAATTTCTGGGCCAGAAACCACTCCTCTTGTGGTAGATAGGCTGCCAAGTACTTATCATTCCCACTGATAAGCTAGAAGGCTTCTCACCAATACAGAAATGTTGGGGGGGGGGCTCAGAAGCTTACAAAGAGTCCTGGATACAGCAAATCTGTATCTGGGCTAGACTAGTTACAGGCAAGGCAGGAAACAAGCTTAGAACTTTATTTTAGAAAAGTGGAAAGGGAGAAGGGAGGAACAGAAGATAAACTAAGTGGGGTGGCCTTCTCAAAAGTTCTCTCTGTAGTAAGTAGAATGAGCTAATGACATTAGACTGGGAGGAGTATCCCAGATCAAATTTACAGTGGGGGCGGGCAACTGAAAAGCCACCAAGTACAAGAACAAGACACCAATAGGAAGGGAGGGTGCCACTAAATGAAAGTTTTAAACATATAAAGGAGCAAGGAGACTCGAGAATGCTTTTAACTGCAAACAAATCATTTATATGATACACTCCTTGGCAGGAAATCAGAAAAAACAAACAGATGTTTAACAAATGGTGAAATTTTCCAGTTGATAACTTACACACAGTGAAACTAGCTAGAAAAGATTTACAAACAGTGTGACAGTAAAAACCTTATTTATCAGGCTCTGTAAGGCAGACAATTTTAGTTCAACCATGCAGATTAGTTTATAGCTATAAAATACAGTAAAAAGTATGCAGCAGACAATAAAAAAGTGATATAAATATCTAGAATAAGTGATAACTAGTAAAAATAAGCAAAACACAGGGTACTTATTGTTATATATCACAGAACAGAGTTTTGGTCAGTGCCCCTCCTCCACTTAGCTCTGTGTGAAATGGCAGAAAAGCTCACAAGATAACTTCTTAAGTAACAGAATGTTGAAACCTGAAACAACTTTAAAACTACATCATAAGCAGCTGAATTGTATGCTAACCAATCCAAGATGGAGGAGCTATTCAACAAGCCATAAAGCAATCATGTACACGCAGTGCAGGTTTTGGCCTTGAATTCCAAAACCTATTGGAATGCAACCATGGAAACTACTCTACACGGAAACAATGTTATGGGCTTCTGTTGTTCTTACACAGATGCTACTAGGACTCAGCCAAGAAGAAGAAGGGTGTTTAGACCCCATTTAACTTTCCATAGTCTGCATGAGGGAGAAAGTGTAGAGTGCTACAGCATGGATTGAGACAAACTTCAGGAACTCTGCTACTTCTGTCATTCTCAACTGAGATCAAGAGCAAGCCAAGGGTAACCAATACTTGTGGAGAAAAAGGCATGTGTAGCACTTAGAATATTAGCTACACAAACCTTTGAAGGACCAACAGAGGATATGCTGGGGGTGTCACAGGCATCAGCATTCAGGATCCTTCATCAGTTCCTGAATGCTATGCTACAACATGCCAGTGACTATATACATTGTCCCTGTTCACCTGAGGACATAGCTACAACTATGCAGGATTTCTACCCTGTAGCACACTTCCCTGAAACATTGGGTGCCATAGACTGCACACACATTGAAATCAAAGCACCACCTGGGGAACAGGGAAGGGTGTACATAAACAGAAAGAGCTTTCACTCCATTAACTGCCAGGTCATGTGTACTGCTAAGAAAATCATCCTGAATGTGTGTGCTGGCAACCCAGAAAGTTACCATGACTCCCATATCTGGCACAACTCTCAACTATATCAGAGGTTTTCTAGGGGTGATATCCCAAAAGATCATTTACTGGGGGATGGAGGGTATGGACTTGAGCTTTGGCTGATAATTCCCATCAGAAATGCACACACACCCATGGAATAATGCTAGAATGAGGCACATTCTCAAACAAGAAATATCTTAGAGTGTGTTTCGGCTGCTGAAGTCACAGTTACAGTGCATAGATACATGAGGGGAAGCCCTGTAGTACAACCCCAGTATTTGTGCTGAAATTTTCACTGTCTGTGCTATCCTTCACAATATTATCTTGAGAAAACAGCTTCAACAGGAACATCAGGGGAAGGGTCACACGTCCCAATACCACTGTCAAAGTCATAGCCACATGCAGGTGAAGAGTCAGAGGGGGAAACCACCACAAGCTGTGGGTGTAGGTAGATGTAGCCGTATACAACATGCCCACTCCCTGGCCAAGTGACAGGAAATAGCACATATGCTCACCATCTAAAGGGGTACAACTTTCATCCTATGGACATATATACAGTAAAATTGATGGCAGGCAACACTCACAACCTTTACTTTCCCATATAATGGCTGTGTACTGCTAGCATCACACAGAGTCAACCCCAAATTAAAACAGTTGTAACTACCTGACTATCAAGCTAAGTGCTGAAACTGAAATAGGAAAATAAATGGCTAATAACACAAATGAATAGCAGATCCTTGCATACTATTACTTGCAAATATAACTAAGTAGAAAGTGAGTGATTTTTACAGCAATTACATTAATATGTGACAGCACTGACTTATGTCAATAGATATGTTCTCTACCAACTAATAGGACTCATGCATCAAAGACATATACATAGGTTCATAGATTAGTACTAGGCCAACTGCCCTTGTGAGCCATTGTAAGCCTAGTCAACTATCCCTTGTGAGACTCAAACCCTACACGTTGTGTTTGTAAGACAAGCACCTTAACCATTAAGCCACCCTCCCAACACAATGCAAAAATGTGTAAGAAAGCAGTACAATTTTAAAAATAGCATCACAAACACACACAGATATATACATGTTCCATCATGTCATTCATGACACCCATGCAGATGGACAATGCAGTTACAACTGCTGAATGCTACACAAATGCACTCTATAAGCACTAACATGAGTGCATGGATCGTGCTATACCAAACAGAACCAAGATGCTATCCTCCAAAAAAAGGAAGCCAATCTGGTGGTCCCCTGCCATAAACAAACTGTACAACAGAAGGAAGAAACTGTTGCAAAAGAGAGTAAAATCCCATGAGTGGAGGAGCTCCCTGGACATCCTCAGTAAGAAGTTGCGATCCCTTATAAAATCCTCCAAAGCTAGTTAGAAAAATAAAATTGCCACTAATTCCAAGGACAACCACAAAGCATTCTATAGCTATGTCAAGAATCTCAATGGCAACACCCAGATCTGCTCTGAGTTACAGCACAAAGGCACGAAAATTACAGAACCAACTGATATTGCCAACATCCTGGCAGATAGGTTCAGAGCTAACTTTACCCCCCTTCACCCCCTAAAGGGCCCATATCTATACAGGAAGAATGCAGAGTCCCTGTAATCACAACTACGCAGGTGAAAGCTGCACTCTCTAAACCCAAAAACACAGCATCCATGGGACCAGACAACATCTCAGGCTGCGTTTTACACAAACTTCAGAATGAACTGGCTCCTCACTTAAGCACAATGTTCAATAACAGCCTCACTTCAGACTTTGTGCCCACTGAGTGGTGCACAGCAACAGGTATCCCACTTCACAAAGGGGGAGTCACCACTGATCCCGGGAACTATAGACCTATTAGCCTGACGAACCTGGTCTGCAAGGCCATGGAGCGTATCATCATGGAACTTATAAACAAAGACATTGGTAACCTCCAAACTCTGGATCCCACCCAGTTCGGGTTTGTGAAAGGCAGATCATGCCTCCTGAACCTGATCGACTTCTTTGAGGCAGTCACCAAAGCCGTAGATGAGGGTAAGGTGGTTCACACAACCTATCTTGATCTCACCAAGGCTTTCAACACCATCCCCCATTCTGGAATTATAGCTAAACTCAATGAACTAGGCATAAATCCCTACGTCACAAGATGGGCTGCCAACTGGCTCACTGACAGAACCCACACTGTAAAAGTTGCAGACTCCAAATCTGACCTCAAACCAGTGACAAGTGGAGTACCAGAGGGTTCTGTCCTGGGACCGCTCCTGTTTGGTATCTACTTCTCTGAAGTACAGGCTAACACAGAAGGCCTCTGGCTAATGAAGTTCGCAGATGACTGCCAACTAGGATCCATAGTCAAGTCCCCAAATGATGTGAACATCCTACAGAAGGGCCTCTCTGAAACAGATGCCTGGTGTCAGAGCCATGGCCTCAAGCTCAATGCCAAAAAGTGCAGTGTCATCCCCTTTGGTAAAAACTCTGTACCCATGAACTACCACATAGGCAGCAATCTACTTAACACCAAATGCATGATAAGAGACCTTGGGACCCAGGTGGACAGTAATCTCTCCTTTGATAGTCACAAGGCCACAGTAGTCAGGAAGTCCTTCTACATGGCACACCTCATCATAAAAGGGTTCTCATCCAGGAAAAAAGAGGTCATCATTCCCCTCTACTCGACACTCATTAGACCCATTATAGAGTATGACGCCCCTTTTTTAATGTACCTTACAAGACATCTGCAGAAGCTGGAAAGGCCACAGAAGTACCTCACAAAGAGGATTACTGGACTCAAACAAATGCCCTACACTGACCATCTCAAAAAACTCCAGCTTTACTCCATAGCATATCGCCTACTGCGAGGGATCTCTGCCTAACATATAAAGCTGTGTCAAACCCAGAGTTGTTGGACATGCTACACCTAAAGAAATCCCAATCCCTCCAAGCTACATGCTCTAGGAACCTAAATCTTGTCACCACAATAAACAGGACATGCTGGAGGGATAGATTCCTATCCCAGAGACTTCCCATACTCTGGAACAGGCTACCCATCTATGTCAAGCAAAGTTCTTCATTAGCACTCTTCAAGAAAAATCTTGGTGAGTGGATGGGAAATAGGAAATACACCCCGGGGATCACTTCTGTGTCTCTACTCGACAGTGGCACAGGAAAATAACTTTCTTGGGTGGCATAAGCCAGGGAACCTTGTTGGCTAGGCTTACGTAGGCCCTTGGGCAGATAGCCTAGTACATACCTATGAACCTATGAACCTATATATAGATATATATATATATATATATATATATATATATATATATATATATATATATATATATATATATATTTATATATATATATATATACTAAGCACTCAGTCAGCTATGCACCCTGGGCATCATACAAAAGAGTTATATATCCCTGAATCCAAAAGACAGAAAATCAAGGATATGACACCGTTATCATCATTTGCATTTGCACAGGGTGGTGTATGTGTGTGTGTGTGTGTGTGCGGTGGGGGGCAGGAGGCCAAGGCTGATGAAAAAGTAGTGAGTGCGTGTGAGTAAAACAGACAAGCAGGAAGAAATTTGGATAAAGTATCAAATTGCCACTGAGACAGAATGAGCTGTAAGTCTCAAATGACCTATGTAACTGTTATGTATGAGTGTCAGTCTGTATGGGCACTCAAGTTGAAATGTGTGTGTGAGTGCCTGCAAGAACAGAGCTAAGGTCTGTGCTAGCGTTACATCCTGGTATGTTGGATAGGTGTTAGCCATGCATTGCAGAGGTAACAGTTCATTGCCATGACTCCCGACCCTGAGAACTGACTCAGCCAGGAATTGCACTGGCACATCCATGTCAATGGTCAAATGTGCTTCTGCTTCCTGAATATGACTGATATCTGCTGGATGAGATCTCCTAACGAGTACACCCAGGACCATGACCTCATGGTCTACTATGTCTGAGTATGGACACCTCAATCACTGATGGAGCAGTGGAAGTAGAGTCACTACTGGAGCATGATCAGGCACGTTGGCTAAGATCAGATTCCCCGGTCTCAAAAGATGTTCCAACACAGACACTTGTTCCATCATGTCATTCATCTATTGAATCAGCCACACAGTGGAGGCAGTCACGCACATCAACCTGTACCACATCTGCAATCCTAAGATTGTATTCAGAGGCCCTAGTGTAATGTGGTTGTGTGTCCATGATGGCACTAAACATACGAGTGGCATGTAAAGCCATTCCAGTATCAGGTAGCGGGTGGACAGCAGGCCACCTCCAAGCACCCCTAACAACCTTCTTGTATGGCACCTTGATAATACTTTGGTTGCAGCTATATTCAACCGGCATTGAAGCCACAGTACCCACACTACCCTGATGTCACCCTCCACCTGTCCAATATCTGAGGGATCAGTGGAATAGGTATGAGTAGACATACTGACTGTGTCTGAGGGAAATACAGGCGATGGCTGAATGTTAACCTCAGTCTCAGCTTCAACCTCTGCACCCCCCCAACTATGCCTGTGTTTAGCCACCATCATCAGTCTGTCAATACTCTGACATCAAGTGGTAAGAATCCTACACTTTCACTGTCAGGATCATGTGTGATAATAAGCAACAAACACAAGAACGAAATTAATATCTGCATGAAATATTTAAAACAATGTATATGATGCATCCACCTCACATGTACAGATAAATGCATATATCTGACAAATGTTCATCAATAATCAAAGAAAAATGTTTTGCTTACCATGTGCAGATGACTCCGCACTTAGTAGGGATGATGGTCCTGGAAGAAATGAAGCAAGGTAAGTATAAAACACCACAACTGCAATAAGTAACACAGGGAGAGTGAATACACAATTTTTGCCAATATGTCCATAAAAATAATTTTAACTGAAACTTTGCTGACATCCCCACTCAAAGCCCCCTGTGTAATGCACAAAAATGTATCATTAAGTTTATTAGTTTATCAATAGGTTCAGCTGAAAAAAAAACATGAAGTATTAGTTACATTTTTCTATATTTTACTATATAAGCAAATCTTACAACTTGACATATGTAAGCTTACCTGGAACCTCCGCCTGGCACAAAGTTGTCCTCCCAGAAACATCAACACCAGCATCAATCATGTTAGTGTGCAGTTTCCACTCACCTCTCTGGATCTCTGGTAGTGGACAAGAACTTTTCATTTGGTGTCAGTGGTGGCTCTGTAGAAGCCCCCCCAGCCCTGTAGCTAGTTGCTTACAGGCAACTATAACTGCTCTCCTTCAGAATGATGAAATCATATCAGTGGCCCTATGATGCATCCGATCATAAGTCCTGGTGAACCTCCTTATTGCATTGACATCATTGACTATCTGGTTCCAAATCTGCATTCTACAACTTTAATTACCCCACTATTTACTGGGAATCATATACAACATCAAACATACAAGCACAGAGATTCTTGGATTTTGTAAACACAAACTCCCTAGGCCAGACTGTCAAGACACCAACCAGGGGTGCAAACATACTAGATCTGGTCCTCACTAATATGGGAAAGTGCTGCACACCCATACTGTAATGTCTTCCCTGGTAAGGACAGACCACAAAATGGCCTCCTCCGAAGTAAAAATAAAACCTGGACCCCCAGCTAAACTTAGAATATTTAGGAACTACTCTAAGGCTAGCTTCCTGTTATGAAGTGATAACCTGGCAAAATTTCAAGCCCCCCATAAACCCTGAGAACACTGCTGCCTATGCATAACTATTCGCAGAAACCCTGTATAAGCATGCTAAGAGCTGCATAGAGTGGAATCACAAAATCAATACACTGTATAACAGAAGGAAGAAAATTATGGAAAGAAGTAGGAGGTGCAGCAAACAGCAGGATAAAAACACTCTCATCAAGCTAAACAAACAACTCAGAGGACAAATAAAGTCTACCAAAGCAAAATTTGAGGTAAATTTGGCCTCCCAGGCCAAGGACAACCACAAGGCATTCTTTAGTTATGTCCACAACCTCAAAGGCAATGCACAATTGTGTGCCGAGCTCATTGTAGATGGAGCTACCTATACTGAGCGAGAAGATATAGCAAACCTCCTGGCTGATAAATTAAACTCCAAATTTACCCCTCTCTCCACCTCAACCTTCCCTCAGGTAATACCATCAAATATAACTCTGCATCATGAATGGGCACAGACAATAACCCTGGATGCCTTTTGAATAGCATGAAACATAACCTATTAGGCCACCTGGAATTGCTGTTTAACTGCAGCCTCCAAACAGGTGTCATGCCTCATGAAGGGAGTACAGCAACAGTCACCACTCTGCACAAAGGTAGGCCATCTACAAACTCTGGAAACTATAGACCCATAAGTCTCACTAGTCCTATATGTAAAGCCATGGAAAGAATTTTCATGGAAATGATCAATAATGATATAGCAAACCTCCAGACACTGGACACAACCCAGTTTGGTTTTGTCAAGGGCGGGTCCTGTCTACTGAGCCTGGTGGATTTCTTTGAGATGGTCACCAAGGCAACAGAAAGAGGGCAAAATGATTCACACTGCCTAACTTGACCTGGCCAAGGCCCTACTTGGGCATTGTTGACAAACTCAAGAGGTTACGTACAAACCTGTATGTCATCTGGTGGTTATCCAACTGGCTCACAGACAGGACCCAGGAAGTTAGAGTTGGGGAGACCACCTCTACAAAGAGACCAGTCAGAACTGGAGACCCTCAGGGATCAGTCCTTGGACTGCTCCTTTTTGGCAGTTCCTTCTCTGAATTCAAGGCCAATGTCAATGGTCTCTGGCCGACTACATTTGCAGATGATTGCAAATTAGGAACAGTCATTAAATCCCATACTGATACAAATGTTCTCCAGGAAGGGCTGACACAGACAAAAAGCTGGTGTCAGAGCCAAGGAATAAAACTAAATGTCAAGGAATGCATAATAGTATCCTTCAGGAAGTCATCCACCCCTGGTAACTATCACATTGACAACACACCCCTTACAATTGACCCAGTAGTCAGAGACTTTGGGACACACATACACAGTAATCTAGCCTTTGACCATCATGTGTCTACAATAGTGAGGAAATCATTCTATGTTGCTCAGCTTATAAACAAAGGTATGGCATCTAAGTCCAAGGAAGTCATTGTTCCACCGTATTTGACATTCATCAGACCTATCATTGAGTAAAATGCCCCCTTTGGTATGTACCTAACCAGGCATATGCAGCAATTAGAACATCCACAGAGGTTCCTCACTAAAAGAATACATGGCATAAGTAAAATGCCCTGTGCACACTGCCTCAAGGTCCTATCCTTGTATTCTTTCTCCTACAGGTGTTTTAGGGAAGCTCTATGCCTTTCATACAGGGAATTATCAGACCCACTCTGGTGGACCTCCTGCATATCCACAAAACAAATAGCATCAGAATTACCCATTCTGAAGACTTAAACCTTGCCCATGATATAAATAGGACCCACTGGAGAGACAGGTATGCATCCCAGAAACTACCACATCTCTAGAACAGGCTCCCTATCCATGTGAAGTGGAGTTCTTCCCTAACACAATTCAAGTGTAGCTTGAACAATTGGATGGGGAACAGGAAATTCATCCCTGAGTTGGCACCTATGTTTCTAATGGACACAGGCAACCTGTAAATGGTCCATCTCCCAGGCCCCTGTTTATAAATATTTAATCTCCCAAGCCCCTTATTACACTTACCAAGTGTATCAGAACTTGTCAGAGATTCAGGATGCATGGCTAAGCTTAAAAAGGCCCTTGTGGTTGATGGCCAAGTAAACATCTATGAACCTATGAGCCTATTCAGTGAGCCATATTCCCACATCCTTTCTCAAGCATAAAGGCGCTATGGCACCTGAATACCTGCACTATGACATAATTTTATGAGTCAGTGAAAGGGGGATTACATGGATTTCTATGCTTGGGTGCCATAATTCTATGTGACATAAAATAGAGAAGTACACAACATATAACTATCACAGGTGGGAGGTTGGCATAATGGTTAAGGCATTTACCTTATAGAAACAAGGTGCAAAATTTGAGTCTCACATGGGTAATTAGCTATGCTTAAAATGAGTCAGAAAGACAGTTAGCCTAGTAGTGAACTATGAACCTATAATTAAATTTCTGCTCGTATACACCTATATATTTTAAAAATGAAGCACTGGAGGCACACATTTCAGTTATTACAGTTGAAGGTTATGTGGTTGTACTATATCACTGTCACACACAAACCAATGTTTTGTCCAAAACAAGGAATACCAGCTTAGTAATGTATTGTTTCTCATGGAAATAACAGGTTAATACATAATTTCAAGAGCAAACCTCTTGAAGCACATGTTTTATTGTGGCAACACATAAATGGTACTTGGCTCCCCACCCACAAAACAACAAGCAAATAAAAAGTTTATCCAAACCAAGGAATACCACATAATTCAATTGTTATATACGCTTTCGTCAGAATTCTCACAAAATGTGTACACACTTACACTAGAAAAGTCAATTTTATATGACTGCCAGTCACCTTTCACTGTGCCCAACACTCCTTTGGAGATTTCTATGAGCCATTTAGAAGCATAACGTCTCTGTGTCATTGACAATATTCCCCGGATTTACTAATCTTCCGTGCAGGACTAATCTAGTCTTTTCACGGAAGCAGCTGCTTAGGAGCAGGATGGTAGCGCGCCATGCATAGTAATGAAGGCAAGCTGCCTGAGCCTCAAGTCTTACACGGAGCGTGTACAAGTGCAAGGGGCGTGTTTGAGAGCAGAGCCCTCAGAACAAACATGCCGCTGCAATGTTGAACAGCAGAAAGTGGAAATAAATGAGCAATACCGCTCATAGGTGGCCACATATCCCCACCAACAGTCCCCCATGTGTACAACAGCAACAGGGCATAAAAATCCAAAGAAGAAACCCCCGCATTGGTGTCTAAAGCACTGAGTACAGCTAACCGTAGGTGTGCGGGTGTGCCCATTGCTTAGCCATGGTGAAAGCAGCCTAAAAGGCTGAAGAGGATAACAAGGACGATATATGCAAATGAAGCATGTCAGCAATAGTGTAGTGGGCAGAGCATTCGCCTAATGAGCAGGCATTCCCAGTTTGAGTCCCAGTGCAACACAGTCTATTTTACGTGGCAAAGCAAGGTATAAGCAGAGTTTGTAATGCAAATCCACTAAATAACATATATTTTTATGAACAGGAGTACTGCAGGAAATGCACATGTGAAGAGTCAGCATCATAATGAATAAGGCAGCAGTAAGCAGGTGTAAGCACAGATAAGCAGTAGTAAGCATATGTAAGCACTAGTAAGCATGTGCAAGTGCGTTTGCATAGGGTTAAGCACTGCCAACACAGATTAAGAAAAAGAGAAGCAAACTGGGTGTAAGACAGTGTGACCAGAAGTAGTTAGCAGAACTTACCTCTGCACAAACCTGCTTACAACCGCTATAAAGTGCCTTAAGCACACCATATCCAATGGCTGATGTTCTGCCTAGCAACAAAACAAACAGCTTCTGCAAGGCCGGAACCCAGGACCATGCACACCATACACAAAATGATTTACCACTAAACCATGCCAGATATGCATAAACTGTATGTTGTCAGAAACATAACCCCAGCCCAGTCATGCAACAGTACAGAGAATGTATACCTACAGCTAGATGGACGTGTGCGTGCAAATATAGTACTAGCTAAATCGATACAACATATCTATAGAAGTAGTCACACATGCACACACACACACACACACACACACACACACATATATATATATATATATATATATATATATATATATATATATATGTATATATAAATATCCAGAGATGTATACACACACACACACATATATATATATATATATATATATATATATATATATATATATATACATACACAAATATATGAACAGATATACATGCATATGCCAACTACACATATATATGTCAGCATCTATATGTCCACATATACACAGCAAGTTGCATATATGTACGCAGATATATGTCTCTGTAGGCCTATGCGGACATAATTAGAAATATGTAAGCGAATATATATACCCACAGAGGTATATATGGCCAGACATCTGTAGATAGCAAAGGTAGATTAACAGAAACATATATATCCACATGCACAGTTAATGGGCTTGAGAGGCCCCAAACAATATACGTCACGTACGAATTGGCATACTCCCGCCCAAACAAACACATCCGCCCTACAATACACTACCAAACTCATTGTATTGTACGTGTGTCATAGAAATAGAGATTTAAATTAGCCCTCTGTTATGTTTCATATGTTGACATCACATCCTCCTCTCTTCCACCCACTAGGTGGGCTGAGCAGTACAGGTCTATCCAACCAAGACCATCCTTGACCCATACATTCATTACCACAGTTCCGCTACCCCCAACCCATTGCACACACGCAGCCACCATCCCTACTCTGGTTACTGGCCTGTAGCTACTGCACCACCATACATTGCTCCCCCTCCACTCCCCCTCTCTCGGGACCCATCCCATATGTTGTCCTGACCCAAGTATCCCAGGTCTGGCACATGCAAGTAGTCCATGCACATAGCCATTGGTACCTATGTAACTCTGGGTGTAGACAACAGTTGTAAAACCAATGTTCGGGTTGCCCCACATGTGACAAATGTTTTCCTGGTACTAACAATATATTTCACATGTGACTCTGTGTACACTAACGGATTTAGTTGTAGGTATTGCAAAGCATACATGGCACACAAGGTTGGCCAGTATGCACACGAAACACAGTATACAGCAATACCAGTCAACATTACAGGATATGTAGCTAAATATGTAGTGGTATATGTGTGTGTGTATATATACCCATAACTAAATAGAGATATACCTCTCCCTCTCTGCAGAACAAATGTATACATACATAGACAGACATATACATATAAATACCCACATATAGATATATACGTTTGCAGACACCCATACATCCACATGTTGTTAGATATATATATATATATATATATATATATATATATACATATATATATATATATATATATATATATATATATATATATATATATATATATATGTGTGTGTGTGTGTGTGTCTGTGTGTGTGTGTGTGTGTGTGTGTGTGTGTGTGTGTGTGTGTAGATATATATGTGTGTGTATATGCACACAGATATATAGCTATGATATGATACAGCACTTAAGAATGACATATATTCACAGGCCGTGCCAATGGGGATGAGGGGCCCAATCAACAATGTGTAACATGTAGCATTAACCTCCCCCCAGCCAGACAGAGGAAACATACAAACAAACACACAATGTAAACAATCCACTGCTCCCAAACCACAGGCAGGATACAACCAGAGGGGGAGAACACAGTGGACCCGCTAAGTCTAATCTTGAAACAGAGACAGGAGCGTCCCTTGCAGGACACCCCAAAAATTGTCTTGTAATAGGAGGCCATCCGTGCAATGACTTTTCAAGGTGGGGCACGTATGTACCTGGACTACAAGGGTGGGTAAGCCTGAAGATGCATGGGTCGAGAAAATGTACGACATGGGTCTCGTGAAGTGGAGAGTGGGCAGCGTGTAGTGGTGTGTTTAGACCTGTCCTGTAGAGAAGGTGCAGGTGGAGGAACTATGAGTATGAAATTATGGGCCTAGACGTGCATGTGTTGGCTGGAGTAGTTCTATTCGGACTGCCCCAGGGATGTAAGCAATAGTGTGCATTGGGCAGAGCTGCTGCCTAATGAGCAGCCACTCCTGGTATGATTCCCACAGCAGCACAGTCTATTTTACATGGCAAAGTATGGCATAACCAGATGTGTTGTTGCAAAACCCACTAAATAACACCAAAGAACACATGGTCGCAACACCCCATTGTAGGCATGTAAGCCAAACTAATTGGCATCACAAGGTATTATTGTTGTCCTCACCCCCACCCAGAGATGTGAGTGTCCAAACCTACCTCCAAATGCAGTGTATATACACAGCTGTTGCTGTAGAAGAAATGACCAGCTGTGGACCTTCCGGTCAGCCTTCCTGCACATCCCTGGACATTTCCCCTATTATCTGCCCCTATGTGTGCCCCACTAACATCACTTACCTATCGACCTCTGTTTCATTGCTGTTAACGTTCACAGTCACAAGTAGGTGACACCCTCTTCCCTAACTATATTGGCAGAATCTGTAACCCCCTACCCATGTGTATTACCTCAGCTGTCCCACACGACACGTGTAAATAACACATGAAGGAACACCTCAAGCACACTTGGATCAGCACATGCTCACCACCCAGTAAATCCCCCAAACTAACACTCTATACCCCTAAACCAACTATTGAAACCGATACCTCCTGTCCTGCCTTGCATACGAATCCCAGCATCCTGCAAACCTTCCCTATTGCTCCCCCACCAATCATTCAAATGGCCTACTATACAGTTACAATGTCCCCCCTCCACCTACCTACCTACTCCTTCACTATTCTCTTCTACTCTACCACACAGGTACGGCATAACTAAACCTAACCTGAATACCTGAGTGTAACCTATCCAGAACTGTTAAACTAGAATCTCACTTCACCTTAAACTAACCTTTGTCAACAGTCATACCTGACATGTAAACCTGACCTAAGCATGTATAATACTGACATGTTAATGTGAACTAAGCATGACGAATGTGGTACGTAGCTATGGTAAGTCTGTTACTCTCTATGAATGTGTACACCTCAGTAGAACATGTAATGTGTAGCTGGGGTTTATTGTTGAGCCCCACTGCCCGGACCACCGCTGACAATGGAGAAGCATCCAGTCAGATTGTCTCAGACAACAAATGTGAACTAAATACATGAAGTAGTGCAGGGGTATGTGGCAGCAAGCGGGGTTACACCTGTTTGGGTGGTGGTAAACAATGCCCACACTGGTTAAGCAATATGGTGGCCAACTCAGTGTAAGACATTGTAACCGAAGGTCAGCAAGGCTGAGCCTTGCGCACACCAGTGCATACCCGCCTACACTTCCTCTACAGTGCCTTAGGCACTCTGTAGCCAACAGCTCTCATCATGCCCATTAATAAAATAATCTGCACTCCCGGGTTCCAACCCCCCCACCCTGCACACTATAGTCTAAGTGAGTTACCACTAAGGCATGGCAGATACACATTCAGCTGCTGTTATCACAAACATATCATCCAGCACAGTCATTCAACAGTATAGGAAATGTATGTAAGTATGTAGATTAATACCAACAAACATGTGCACATTGCTCAATCACCATTATTGGGGCTGAGAGGCCCCACACACTATACATCTTGTACAAATAAGCATCCCCCCACGGCCAAACACATCCACCCCACAATACACTACCAAGTGTTGCAGATCCCGTAACCAGGACCTGATATGACATGGGCACAGAAATTTAAGAGTACAACATCCCACCTGTATGATGTCAGGCTGGTATTGTTGACATATCATGCAGTACATTCTGCCTCCCATACTCCCATAGGTAATGTAAACTGTGGTAGCCAGCAGCATCCCCAGGATACAGATACACAGACACAGATATGCAGATACATACATACATATGTACATATATATATATATATATATATATATATATATATATATATATATATATATATATATATATATATATATATATATATATATATATAGATAGATAGATAGATATGGATATACATGTGACTACACATACACACGCAGATATATGTACAGTAGGATACATATGTAGTCGGTGCACACAATATGGAACAGCCACTATGCCTATAGGTAACCCTTGAACAACTGGACACTGTATGGGCCACCCATACAAATGACGACCATTGCCTGCAACATATACCCACAGAGAGGTCATTGGGAAAACTCCACACACAGGTTTGCAGAAATGGAATACCTTTCATTGTGTACCATGGCAGTTCTACATGCCATGTCATATAGCTGTTCAGACAGTGACATCCATATAAACAGAGGAATGCTACCGTGAAACAGTTATACTAATGCAGTAGTCTGGAAAGGTTCACAATTGTCGCTGTCCAGGCCAAGTCCTTAGATTTGTACATTAGTGAGGACTGTCTGGGCCAGAGGATACCAAACGATCAACAGTGTGTAATGCAGGTATTTAGTTCAGCAGCCACTATCTACACTCAGTACAACAGCAGTGGGAGGTACAGATGTCATGTGACCACATGGTTTGTAACTGTGACATAACAAGGCATAACTGATGGGTTCCCATTAGATTGTCGAAACTCTGTTTACACAAATATATAATCATCAACATGTATTGCACGAAATACATATTCATCGAATGTGCAAAACCGCAAAATTTGAAATGTCAAAGTGTTTTGGTTGGCCCTTTTACGGTATAGCTCCGTAAGGTAAGTGTGCGATAGTTACGGGCCTTAGGGTTAGGGTGCGGGTTAAGGTAAGTGTATAGATAGGTAATGTGTGTAAGATTTAGTGTAGTGTTAGAAGTAGGGTTTTGTTAAATGTATTTATGTGCATTATTTATTTTGTTTGGTTATATCTCTGTAGGGGAAGTGTGCGGTAGTTACAGACCTTAGGGTTAGGTAGGGGTTAAGGATAGTGCATAGATAGTTGTGTATGTGGGGTTTAGTGTAGGGTTAGAAGTTAAGTTTTTGTGCTTTACTTTAGGGTTAGGAGTAGGGTTTGGTTAGTGCATGTATGTGGTTTATTTATTTTGTTTGGGTAGGTAGTATGTAGCGAATGGTGGGGTTGGCCGACTATGAACATTTGATATTTTAAATTTCGTGGTTTAGTGCATTCGGTAATACGTGTCATTGTTTTAGTATTCAATGTAATGGCTTTTTGTTGATGTAATATATACCCATAACTGACACCGTCACATTCACACTGACAAACAGAACAGTCCGTCTGGCAGGTGGCAGTAGGCTTGCAGTAACTGAATATATGTACATGATGTACATATAGGTGAAGTATACGGCACTTTACATCCAGATACCTTATGGCAGTTCACCCCTGATACCCCCACATATTTAACAGCCTAGGTCATTTATGGTGCTCCCCCCAAACTCAATAATACAGGGCCATATACCACTGTTACATACACTGGCCTCTGGAGTGCATAAGAGCACACACGTATTGTGTAGGTGACGCCCACACATATATGGCCCCAGCTCCACCATATGTGTGGGGGATACAACAGACATGGACTGATGGCAGCAGTAGCAGTGTGATATACTCATAGCCCACTAAAGAACACCCCCCACATCATGTTATATGTGCAAAGCTTGATATGTAGGTCATGTACTGATAGCACTCCACACACACACTGCCAGTGGGATTTCGGACACAAGACCTGTGTGGTGGACAGACAACACATGTTAGGCACACCTCTGGCCACCAAGAGGAGAGGCCCACAGTTTAGGGCTATACAGACAGACTGCATTCCATGATAAAGTAGTATGTACAAACACACACCCTGTAATACCAGTCCATGCAATTGGCTATGGGAATGTTACAACAGCTGTTTCACATGCAATCAGCTAGGGGAGGGCTGTGATTCATGTAGAGACCATCAGCTGATCATGAGCATCACTTAAACTACACATGCTTCTGCCTATGCAGAGCTGGTGTAGGTCTCCATATCCACCAGAGAGGGAGTGGGAGAGGCAGACAGAGGCAAAGAGATGTCAGGGAGGGTTGGTGGAGTAAAACTGCAGCTTGTTTGTCTCACACACCTACCAGCATAGGGTATCAAACCCCTGACAACTATGTACTGCATTCACAGTTTGATGCAGTTATCAGATGTGCCACATGGCTTACCTGTTGTGGAACCCTCAGAACATATCTGTGATGGTGTGACATCTGCAACAGGGATACGGTAGCTATATGGTAGGAGACATACACGTGCCTGTCAGCATGAACAGGTGCCAGTGTCAACACAGCCACACTCTCACAGGGACATGCACACATCAACATACTTGGCAGGGCCAGGAGTACAACACATCAATAGCTGGATTGCGACAACACATCACTGTGCAGGTAACACATGCACCACATGGGTCATACGGAGGTGGTATGGGCAAAGAGTATGAGGAGGTGTCCGACATATGACAGCATGCTTCTGTATGTGCATGGGGGTTGTAGTGAGTGTGGCTGTGAACATACACACCATACAACACACAGACAAACACACAGGGTGCCAGTACTGACATACATGGGTGCATGTCTGCATGGGTGTGTGGTGGTCGACTGTGGCAGCAGGCTATACAAGGGTAGGCAATGGTTATACCTTGGCATCAGGCCACATGACAATGGTCTGCATTGTGTCTCAGGGCTGTAGTTTCCACTCTTGCCCACATAGGTGGGGATTGTATCCCCCAACCAGTCACTTATGTGACTATTGTGTGTGGCCAATGCTGTGCATCACTTGCCATGTATGTGTTCCTTAATCCATGATATGGACAGTGTCTGGGATGTGCACACCCTCCCACATGCATGTGCAGTGACATGTGAAACTGTACATGGGGTGTCTGGCCCATGTTGTGAACACAGATTACCATTATATGTGCCAGTCTTGCCCCCTGTGGTGGGGACCGGTAATGGGCACCAGGTGTACCTGCACCTACATTGATAGCATGCTGACAGCATTCCCTGGTGTCAGTGGCAACTGTCCTTACAGGGCATGTTGTCAGGCATAGTATGTCCATTGTGGGACACATGTGATGGCAGGTGACGCAGGTGTCCATTGGGGAACATGGGGGAGGTGCACTGTCAGCATGTATGTGCATATTGGACAAATGGACAGGGGACATGCCCTCTGTAGCTCACTGCTGTCACTCCATGGTTACTATCAGTGGCCAATATTTAGTGTACTACCTTCATATTGGCTGTTGCCTAGGCATGTGTGTGCGTATGAGATGTGTTGCTCTGGGTAATACTGGGGTTGCTAAATGTGATTGTCTGGCCTTGATGTCACATGTATGGGTATGGCTTTGCACCCCAGCCTCTCAGCTATTTCACATCTGTTATCCCTGTATGATGGACATTATGCTATACAGTAGGGCCGCCATATAAGCCACATTGGCCACATGCTCATAGCCATCTCTACACAGGATATGAGATACGAACATATGCATACCTGTCATGTATGGGAGTAGAACCCTTACTTAACAAGTTTATTACACCTCAGCACTATGCAGTTACAGAATGCACCACGCTCATTACTGAAGTACTCCTTCCCCAAGGGTGTATTCCACAATGAATGACATCAGCAGGATCGACAAAGTAGGCCATTTGATATGTACTGCGGGTGATGACCCTAAAATGCATTGCTTCTGACACAGACAGTGAGACACACACAAAATATGCACGACCGACATGTGTGGGTATAGAACCCCTGACAGAGGTCTATACCACACTACAGCATGGAGCTGCTATAGGATGCACCATGGGGATTACTAGGGAACACCTTCCCCAAAGCTGTGTTTCACAAGGAATGACATCAGCTGGATTGCCAAAGTGGGCCACGTGAAATGTACTGCGTGTGATTAGCCTATAATGCATTGCACCATATACAAACATAGACACACACAAAACATCCAAAACTGCCATGGGTGGGGATGGAACTCTGCCACAGTTCTAAATCACACTCCAAAAGTACACAGTTAAAGGATACGCTACAGAGATTACTGGGCTATTATCTTCCCAGAGGTGTATTCCTAGGTGGGTGACATTGGCAGCCTTGCCAAAGTCAAGTTTAGGAATTGTAAGAAGCATTGTTCTTTACATATTCAGACAGACATGCACACTAACACACATTTGCCACGTCTGGGGTAGAACACCTACCTAGGTGCTTTATCACGCTACAGCAGAACGCAGTTATGGGAAGCATTACTGTGATTACTGGGCTGCCATCTTCCCAGAGGTGTATTTCTAGGTGGGTGACATCAGCAGGCTTGCCAAAGTCGAGTATAAGAATTGTAGTTTGTGTGGCTACACTAAAATGCATCATTCTCTACACAGACAGACAGATGCACACACACACACACACACACACACACACACACACACACACACACACAGTTGCCACGTCTGGGGTTAGAACACCTACCTAGCTATCTTATCACTCTACAGCACTATGCAGTTATGGGATGCGCTACCATGATTACGGGGCTGTAACCTTCCCATAGGTGTATTTCTAGGTGGGTGACATCAGCAGGCTTGCCAAAGTCGAGTATAGAAATTGTAATTTTTGTGGCTACACTAAAATGCATTGCTCTCTACAGAGACAGCGACAGACACACACACACTTGCCACATCTGGGGTTAGAACACCTACTTAGCTATTTTACCACTCTACAGCAATATGCAGTTATGGGACACACTACAGTAATTACTGGGCTACAGCCATCCCAGAGGTGTATTTCTAGGTGGGTGACATCAGCAGGCTTGCCAAAGTCAAGTATAGGAATTGTAATTTGTGTGGCTACACTAAAATGCATTGTTCTTTACACAGACAGACACCCACACTAACACACACAGTTGTCATGCCATGTCTGGGGTTAGAACACCTACCTAGCTACTTTATTACTCTATAGAAGTACGCGGTTGCAGGACATGCTACAGAGATTACTGGGCTACAACTTTGCCAGAGGTGTATTTCTAGATGGGTGACATCAGCAGCCTTGCCAAAATTGAGTATGGGAATTGTAATTAGTGTGGCTACCATAACAAACACTGCTCTCTATGCAGACAGACAAGCACACTAACACACACTTGCCACATCTGGGGTTAGAACACCTACTAGCTACTTTATCACATGACAGCAGTACACAGTTACAGAGCATGCTACGGAGATTACTGGGCTGCACTTTACCCAAGGGTGTATTTCAAAGTGGATGACCTCAGCAGGTTTGTCATAGTAGGGTTATGGGGAGGGCAGTGTGTGTGCATGGGCCATAACCCATTCATCTAGAGGTTGACACACCACATGCAGGCACACACAGGGTTATTTTCCACACGTATGTGTATACAGCTGCTAGATGACTACTTCCTTGTACACTCATGTTGCACAGCTAGCACTTGCTGACATATACCAGTGGCTAATGTCTACAGTGAGTGACATCTGAGTATCATGTGGTTGTAACCATTTGGCTGTGTGCTGGGTGGGACAAGCCTCATAATGGTTGGCTACTTGTCACAGTCACTCTCTCCCACACATCTATGTATGCGTATGTTTGGCTTATTATAGTGTATTGTCCTTGGATATATGCATGTATTCCTATCCACTGTGTGTGCAAAGCATGAGTGGTACATACTGAGGAGTGTCTGCACTAATGTCTGCGACTGCCAGATATGTCTGGTCCACTGTTGTTTGCAGACATGGGCTTCTTTTGATTACGTGTGTGAGCATGCCCAGTATTACCTTTCAGTATGTTGTTTGCAGACATTGCCTTCATTTCTCTAAGTGTGTGAGCATGCCCAGTATGCCCTTTTGTATATAATGTGTGGATAAATACCAGTTAGTTTGTACTCCAGTGCAGACCTTTGTGTTGTACACCTACAAGTAGCAAGGTGTTTCTGCTGGGTATCCATCGATCATTTAACAATATGGGGACACACTGTGTAGGGGATACTGTGTACTGTAGGTGATTGTGTCTGTGCTGATTCAGCTGCATGGTACCGCTGTTAGCAGAGATATTCAGACATGTGTACTGTTATACAAAGTGGTGTTTTCTGTCTTCATGTACTGCCAGGTGGACATTCTTGCTCACAGTGCCGTCTTGGGGGATAAGGGTGACTGCAGCTGTGTCAGGTATTGTGGGTGGACACCTACGTATTCATGGTAAGTTATGCCATTCTGGATGGGGAGCTGCAGACACCTGCTGCTGGGTCTGTGTATCCAGTTCAGCACCTTGGTAGAGTGCTGGCAGGGGATCCCATACTTGTACACCTATTTGGCAAGACAGTATGGGCTTATCTTGCTGTGGCAATGCCTCACAGCTATACAGATTTGCAGAGGTTGTCCAGAGGCAGAGGCCATGGGTCAGGACATGAACCATATTGTGGTGTACAGGCAGGTGTGTAGCCACCCATTTATGTGTTTGCAGCCAGGGATAATGTGGGCACACAGCTTGGTGTCAGATCCTGCACATGCTGCCCGTGCACCCATCTCCCCCACTGTCATTCTAACCTCTTCCATACATTATGCATACACTCTCTGATACTTTCCCTAAGGGTATCACCCCATCACAGGTGTGTGTTAGTGTTGGTCCACAGTTCATCCAGTGGGACATGGTGGACATGTTACTGTGGTTTGTCCACATGGCCTTGCATATGGCTTATGTAGAGTTTGTTATGTTGTTATTTGGGTGTCCATGACTTAACATGCATTGGCAGTACGTGTGAGACACAGGCCTTTGGCAGTGGCCTGTGGGGCATTAGGTGTTGCTGCAGGCCAGATGTGGCAGGCTGTTGCATTCTATCAGGCCTACAGTCACAGACCACCATACATTATATTCCCCTGGGGTGCCAGGGTAGGTGTGATAGGTGTTCATGCAAATTCCTTCTTTCAATCTTGATCAGGTGGTGTGGATGCTGGCAGGGTGCTACGTACAGCTAGGGATGCACCTACATGGGACACCTGCACTGCATACTGCATTCTTCCATTATTGCCATGTACAGGATGGGTCATACTGTACCAATTCCCCACAGCAGGATATGGCCAGAGAGGTACCTGTGGGTAGTGTTTGCATTAGCTGGGTGCATGTGTGCTATGAACACTACTTGCATCTGACACACAGATATGCATGGGGCATTCCAGTTATTCTAGCATGTGCAGGTACAGCAGCTGTTTCCCAATGCATCAGTCCTACCTCCTTTGTGATCTGCAGGTGTTTTGGTGGACATCACCGGTATCCCTTACAACAGGAACGGTTGCTGTGATGCATACCTGTATGTACAATTCCAAGGGTGTCTCCATTTCACAGTGATACAATGTATACTGTATGTCTGAGGTACTTTCCCCTGTGTACTGCTTGTATATCTAGCCCAACAGCCATGCCATCTCAGTCTTTCAGATGGTGACACATATTACCACCATACATTTACATTGGCTTACTGCTAGCAGGTGGTATACTGGTGGGGATTGTCCTTGGCACTGCAGTTGTGAAGGCTTGTCCCTGTCATGAGCAGTACTGGGCTATGGCCACCAGGTCTTACCTCGACATGCATACATACTGATCACTATCACACAGTATGAAACACACACCATCCTAACACACACAGACCTGCTTATTGTGCACATGCTATAACCTATCCTGCTACCTTGGCCACTTCTGGACATCTATGCTCCACTCGTATTATACCTACTCATGCATGTTACTACATTTCTACGCAGTATTGGGGGGGCAAACCTGACTTTTACTACATTTCTACACTGGATTGGGGATAGGGGTACACCTGACTGTTTCTACATGTCTACATGGGATTGGGGGGGAGCACACCTGACTGTCATTACATTACTATGTTGGATGGGGGGCACAAGTGACACTTGTACACATTTGCTATGACTGTACTGGTATGTCATGTACTCCATTTCATTCTGTATTGCTAACTATCATGCTGTCTAGAGGCACACCAGTGTACTACAGATCATGGCTTTGGTTAGCCTACATATTATTGTCTGGCATCCTACCCTTCTGAACTGGCATCCCACTGCCTGCCCTGCTGTGGTATGTCTGTGTAGGCC
The DNA here is from genome assembly GCF_019279795.1 of Protopterus annectens. Classification (NCBI taxonomy): domain Eukaryota; kingdom Metazoa; phylum Chordata; order Ceratodontiformes; family Protopteridae; genus Protopterus; species Protopterus annectens. The sequence continues at coordinate 1,244,436,330 of NC_056745.1, forward strand.
TCGGGGTGGGGGTTAACCCTAGTCATCATTCTGGGGCCATGGCACAGGCCCTATTTGGGTTTGTGTTCACCTTTCCTGCTGGCTGCAACTGTTGTTGAGTATGTGAACCATCCTGACTGGCATGTGCAGGTCATATGGACACACATTTCACACAGCACATTTCCTGCAGTGGTTTCTGTCACCCTGTGTAGTACTGGCTACTATGATGACTCCAGTATGTGTTACACATGTCAGGGTGCCACTATGGGTGTCTACTTTCTGCTGCCATAACATTCAGCCACCCAATTCCCTTGCATGCTCACATCCATACCATAGCTGCAGGTGACAACACATTCTACTCCATTTGGCAGTTAGTAGGTTGATTGACATTTCTTGTGGGTGTTCCAGACTTGTGGATGGTGCTGGAGGGCTGCCTATGTCAGATGCACATAGTACACTCCCTATACATTGTTGAGCATAGGTGGTGTCATGTTTGGCATCCCTTTTACTGTATGTGTGAGTCAGAAAGAGTTGTCATTCCCTGGGACCCTACTGTGTCAGTGCATGTGCTATGTGTTATCTCTTTGCCAAGGCCAGGGCATACTGGATATGCCTCCTTCTACTTACTGGGGCAGGCACAGGTTCTTCTTCCTCCAGGTCACTTTGTGCCTGTGCAAGCCTTGGCATTGGTGGGGGGCTGTGTGACCCTGCCCCATGCTGTTCTTGCTGCAGCTGTTTGTGCAGGATCATACTATTTAGCATCGCACATACCATAAAAATTTGGGTACATGTAGCTGGGGAACACTGCAAATCTCCACCAGATGTGTCCTCCAGATGCCAGAACCGTGACCTGAGCATCCCAAACACATGCTCTATTATAAGTCTGGCCTGTGCGTGTGCCTCATTATGGCGTTGTTGTTCAGGTGGGTGTGCATTTCTGGTGGGTGTCATCAGCCACGGCTCCAGTGTGTACCCATCATCCCCCACTAGGTGACCGTAGGGGATGTCCCCATTGGCAAATCTCTGGTAGAGCTGGGTCAGATGCCATATGTAGGAATTGTCATAGCTTTAGGGCAGCCAGCACACACATTCATTATAATGCCCTGGGCATCACATACGACCTGGCAGTTGGAGTAGATGCCCCTGCGGTTTATGTAGGCCCTACCCTGCTCACCAGGTGGTGCTTTGATGCGTATGTACGTGAAGATTATAGCACCCACTACCCCAGGGTATTTTGCTATTTGGTGGAAGAGATGCATATTGTTGGTCAACATCTCATGGGTGTTAAGGAAATATACATGCTCACTGGCATGTGCTACCATGGCATCCAGGAGCTGGTGGAATACTCTGGATGCTGATGCCTGTGAGATCCCCATGTTATCCCCAGTTGTGCTTTGGGAGGTACCAGTGGCTAACATACCTAGGCCTACACATATCTTGGTATCCAGTGGGATGGGCTCCCTTTGGTCGATTTGGTGTATCAGGTGTGGCCGGCACAGCTCAACTACTTGCTGTAGGAGGTCTCTGTCCACCCTATAGTACTCCACTATCTCCAGCTCATGTAGCCCTAGTAGGTTACCCTGGGTCTGTACACTCTTCTCCTTCTCCTCACTGTGGGTTGTTTGGCAGCATGCACATCCTCACCACCCTCAGCCTCTTGCACATGTTGTTCTATGTTGCCTGCTGCAGCCCTTCTCATTTTGTAGGTTTGTTTGTTAAAATTTCCCCACTTGTATACACTGGTGGTGTAGAGTGTGGGGAAAACTAGTGAGGAAGGTGTTTGCTTAGTTTATAGTAGTGTTCTGGGCTGGGATGGGCTGCTACCTGTGTAAATGGCTGATTCTGATATGCTAGTTCTCCTTGATTACCTTCCTACTGCTGATTTCCCTTCCCATTGCCCTTCTGTTTGGTCCCGGGGCCGTGTCGTGCAAACAGAGTACTCGGATTTGCACACTGCTGCTGTTTCCTGGTTTAACTTCTTTTTTCTTCCTGTAAATCCTGGTACATGGCATGCACACCTGCTTACACTTTGTAAAGAGTGCTCAGCAGGTTTAGACACACCCCCTAGCTTGGCTGTGCTAAGCTAGGAGCATACCCGAGCCACAGGGCTCCAATCCACTTACAGTATTCCTGACACACCCACCCATGATGTCACCTACCTCCTAGTCTTGCACTCAGCTATTCATACTATTACACTGTTGGGACCTGCCTCACATGCTGGGGAAAACTGGGATTTATTATCTTTCTCCTCATTTGCATAGGATTGCCTGCTAATGCATAGTTACAATTGTCACACTGTGCCTCCCCCCTTAGCAACCACTATTCACTGGTCAGGTTGTCTTTTTTCTGCCATTGACTTGCATGGCGAAATACTGATTTTAGTTAGACTGCTTTTTTTAGGTTTATTTTCTTATTTTTCCACTGATCCCATTTGTGTGCCGCTGTCCTATGCTTCAACAGCCGTGATTAGTGGACATATAATAAAAGTAGTATTTTGTACATTTTGCATTGTTTGCAATGCCAATGGCCTTATACTTGGCATGCTTCCTTGATGATATGCAGCCTTTATTTGGGGCTGTCATGTCCCCGTTTTGGATCTTGCAGAACTGTACTTGGTTACTAACCGAGCACATTTCTACATATTATGCTAGTCCTGCACGCCATGATTCCTGCTTCTGGGATAGCAGATTTACCTCATTTGCATGGTTTTCACCTGCAAATGGGGTAATTTGCATATGGTCGATGGGAACATGTGGCACTAGTGCAAGAGTGCTCATGCACTTCAAATGGGCACTTACATGGATCGCTCGGCCGCCATATTGCCAACATTACCTCTTACACTAATCATGCACACCATGCAAGTTTTTGAGAATCTGGTGGTATATTTCATTATATTTTCTGAAAACATAGAAGATTATAAGAGAACCAGTTTTAACAATAACACTTGTGATGAAAGTTAATAAGCTGTCTATCTGAGAAAGTAAATTTATGTTAAAAATGCCTATGGCAACAGTGAACTATAAAAAGTGCATATATATATATATATATATATATATATATATATATATATATATATATATATATATATATATATATATATATATATATATATATATATATATATATATATATATATATATATATATATATATATATATATGTATATATATATATATATATATATATATAATGCCAAAAATTTGAATGTCACTTTGTTGATGCTCTCAATATCAAAGCCGCACTTTATTGACTCACCAGAACTAGGAAGACTGTCCCACGGTAAGTAATCACTTACACAAAAAAAACTAAAAAACCTAAACTGCACTATCCCTAACCCACCCAGGTGGGGAGCTGCACCCCCCACACCCTCTAATGTCGAGCGCTGCCCCCCCTTAGTGCCCTAACTAAATATACCAACTCTCAGATTGCAAACAGTTGGGAAAAGGGCAAAATTGGATATCCCGCACAGCCAGTTATGTACCGTGGGAAAGTCTTCGTAGTTCCAGTGATTTTATGAAATATTGCTTTGTTATTGTGAGTGTCAATGAAGTGTCATTCAATGTTTTGGCATTTTGCCAAAATAAGGTAAGAGCCATATATATATCTATATCTATATATATATATATATATATATATATATATATATATATATATATATGTATGTGTGTGTGTGTGTGTGTGTACACACACACACACACACACACACACACACACACACACACACACACATATAAACTTTTATTTGTAACATGTTAATGAATCCAGAATGTACCTGATCAATGCAATCATACCTTATTAAGATCAGAAGCCTTCTCTGCAGATAAATCAAAAGGAATATCAGTCTTCTGTATTCTCCAAATGCACACGTCTTCTCACCTTCAAGTTCCCTAGATACATTGTTATCATTTTATAGCGTAGATTCAGGCCTCTGGGCATGGTGAAGATGCAAATGAGATGTGAACTCATTAGAATTGCTGACTCACAAACTTTTGACTTCATGTACTAGGTGTAAAGAGAGTGTAGGCAATACTGCAGTGGTATTTGCTAATGGATTGCAAATGTGGATGATTAGTGGGATGGAGAAGGAAGACAAAAAGCAATTCAGACTATCTTACCTACACTGGATATGTCACCCGGGATACACTTACAAAGTACAGAAGTAACTGTAGCAGGCTTTTAAATGGAAGTGAACAGCATGCATTTCTAATTTTTGTTCACTAATAGCCAAACTCTCCTGCTTTTGCTGAAAAATGATTCTGTGTCATGTCATTTTGTCTTACATTTAAAGGACAGTGATACAAAATGCCCTATAGACTGCATGTCTGAGAGTACAGCACAGATAAGAGAAGAATGAACCCAATATAAAGATAAAACAGAGCTGCACTGGTGCAAACAATACTCGCAACTGGTTGTGTGATCACTCATTGCAATAAATCTGTGAGCAACACCTGTACAAATAACTGAAAATGTACAAGTGTATATGTCTTGTGATACTGTGGTGAAATGGATATTGCTTGTTTGCACAAGGATTTGCATCCATGCTGCAAAGTTGTTTCTGTGGCAGAGAGAGATAAGACACCCCTAATGTGTTTTGTAGGTTCATTAGTATGATAGTTCAAATCCAGAGTTATGTAAGGTGTGTTAAAATGCATTTTGTAATGTTGCTTATGTTACTTTTTTTTTAATATTAATATTTGCACAGTGCGTGGCTTTGCCCAAATACCATGAAACAGATAAATAAATTAAAATTGATATAAGTTGCTTCTATGTTAAGAACATAATAAATTACAGCTGTGAATCAAGTGTGTGTAGTACACCTGGTAAACATGATGAAGAACACAACACATAGGACATGTAGATCATGGTTTAAGTCCCACATTTATCTCTTAATGATGAAAACTAATAAATGCTTTTCACAAGCTTAATGCATGCTGAAATTTGCTGTCTCATTTTTGCATTGGTCACCTCTGCACAAACATGGCATAATACCTCAGACAACAAGCAGACATTGTCAGTTTCAGTAAACATACATTGTTACATCTTTTGCCTTCCATCACACAAACATGCTAAGTGGCACGGAGTGGCAGTCAGCATACCACCATAACACCTGCAGTTGCATAACACCTGCAGACAATAATCAGACATTGTCAATTTCTAAAAGATACATTGTTGCATATTTTGCTTTGCATGACACAAACATGCTAAGGGGCATTGTGTGGTGGTCAGCATGCCTCCACAACATCAGCAGACTTGTCAATTTCTAAAAGGATGCAGTCATAGGATCATAGGCGCACAGGAGGTTATTAGAGTAATGGCCATGGGGCCCTTATAAACCTATGAAACACCAAACCTCGCAAGTACGGTTGTGCACGGCCAACCCAACATGAAAAAAACGCCAAAGCCAGCACCAGAAGTTCCAAGTCTAAATATTTATTATAGATAGACTAGTGCACAAAAGCACTGAAGTTATAGCTCGATCCTCATACTAGTTTCGGAAAAACCTTCATCAGTGAGGAGGAAAAAATATATGATAACAATTCCCTGATAAACCAGGATGCTTTTAAAAGAGGCAAGACCAATCAAAATCAAAGCACATAATTTATGTGCATACATAATTAGTCAAAAAAATGTTTTTGATTTGTCCTGATAACCAGACTATTTCAATAATATTAAATGAATATATATATTCTCAATGTAGTACAAAAAATCTAAACAATGTTATTTGGCATACATACAAGTCAGAAGTTGTCAAAACAGTGTCCTAATATTAAACAATATATGTAATATATTGCCTAACTCAGAATAGCACACAGCCAATAATGAATCTTATAAATTATGTGAGGACCTGTGATTAGTAATAAATCATATTTATGACCTACATATATTGTATTTTCAAATAAATCATACAGTCTCTACTATACCACAAATTTTAGGGAATAGAGTACAAATGTTAAGTAAACCGATATAGTTTAGCCAATCAATTTCTGTCCCTAATCTGTAATAACGTCTAAAACTAAAGATAACTTATTACAGATATTAATTGTATATATGGTCATCATAGTATAGTTTATGTTCAAGGGCATATTCAGATCAATCAAAAATAAATGGCTATCGGTCTCAATTCATGGTCATATATTAACAAAAGGGACCATCCAACTGGTATGTTCCTGTGATAACAGTATAATGTACTTTGCCATGAAAAACATATGTAAACCTTACATATTCTAATTATCCTAGATGTTCATTAAGGCCGGGTGGAAATAGTGCTCCTAAATGGATAGTCCAATATTTTTCTTTATGGCTGAGTATGCTTTGCCAACCCAATTGGTTATGCCTGTTTCCCATAACTTGGTCAATGATCATAAACATAAAGTTGGCTGTTGTATGTTTGGTAGAATGTTGGTATAAAGCATTGGTAGTTTTTTTGTTACGTATCTCACTTCTATGTTCACTGATCCTGGTTCTAAGTGGGTGAGAAGTTTTGCCCACATAAAATGCATTACAATGACATGTAGCTAAATAGATCACCCAAGTGGATGAACAGTTACCAAATATGCGTACATCATAGACTTTACTAGTATTGGCACTGGTAAATTGTTTTAGCTTATTTACCTGACAACATGAGCTGCAGTGACCACAAGGAAATGTGCCTAGCAATTCATCCCCAGAGATGGTAAGTTGTTTATACTGTGCACCACCACTCTCCTTGTGTTTGAAATGTGAGAGTAGTGAACTCAGAGGTTTACCTCTCCTGTATGTAATGGAGCATTTGTTACCCAAAATTTGTCGTAGATGGTCATTGGCTAAAAGGATGTTCCAGTTTTGATTCATAATCTCTCTCACTATCTGATGATTCCTACCATAAGTAGTTATAAATCTAATGGTGTCATCTTTGATATGTGGATCTTTGTTTTTGTATATTAATAATGAGTCTCTCTGCTGTCTATCACTCCATATTCGGGCAGATTCGATATCAAAACTGGAGTAGCCTCTGTCCAAAAATCTGTGTCTCAAATCATGTTTGGCTGTATCATAATCGATCTGGGAGGAGTTGATACGTTTCATTCTAAGAAATTGAGACTTAGGGATGTTGCGGATGGTGTGACGTGGGTGCATGCTGGAAGCATGAAGCAAGGAATTGAATTGTGGATACTTACGATGTGTTTTTGTATTCAGTGTATGGTCCTTGTTACGATAAATCGTAACGTCCAAAAAATCAATCTGTTCTTTATCAAAAGTGATGGAAAATTCTATACCCCATACATTATTGTTTAAGTATTCCACAAATTCAAAAAGGTATTCAGTGTCCACACGCCACACCATCCAACAATCATCCAAGTATCTCCTCCAAATGTCCATTTCTACAAGGTAAATATTATGTAAAGGATTGTAAATCACATATTCTTCTAAATAAGCCATAAAGAGATCAGCATATATGGGTGCAAAAGATGCACCCATAGCCATTCCTCTCAATTGCCAATAGCATTCGCCTTGGAAATAAAAGACATTTTTATTCAGAACATGTTCACACATGCATATAAGCAATGTGTTGAACCCTGGTGGATAAATTTCAGATTTAGTTAGCCAAAATTCCAGAGCCTGTAAACCTCCCCAGTGGGGTATGCTAGTGTAGAGAGATTTAACATCTAAGGTGCACATAATCCAATTTGGGTCAAGTTGGGTATCCTGAATAATATTCAAAAACTCGGTTGTGTCCTGAATTCTGGCTCGGACATGTATCAATAAAGGTTTTAAATGTTGGGTAAGAAATTCAGACAGTGGTTCTGTCAGTGAACCATGGCCAGAGACAATTGGTCTACCCGGGGGATGAATAATGGATTTGTGAATTTTCGGAAGCAAATATAGAATTTGCTTTGATGGGTCCTTAACCTGAAGATGTTGTAAAATCTTAGTATTAATAATACCCTCATCCCTAGCCAGGGTGAGAAAATGATCAATCTCTCCTTTGAATTTTTTAGTTGGGTCAATGCCCATATGCTGATAACAATTGGTATCTGAAAGTTGTCTCAAGCCTTCTTGAATATAATCCCGCATATTTAGGATAACCACAGCCCCACCTTTATCAGCTTGTAAAATAGCAATTTCTCGGTTATTTCTAAGCTGTGTAAGTGCCTCTTTCTCATCCGAAGTCAAATTGTCTGGGGCAATGTTACATTCTAGGTGGGGAAAGTGTAGATCTTTAAGCACTGCTTGTTGGAAAATACCAACATTCTTATTCATGGGTGGCTGAAATGTGGATTTTTTGAAAGTGAATTCAGAAGATCTTTGAGATTTATTAGTGTCCTGTTCAGAAAAGAATATTTTGAGGTTAAGTTTCCTACAGTATTCTATAACATCCAAGAAGTGAGATAATGATCAGAAAAGAAGCTTGGAACAAAACCCAAACCTTTATTCAGAATATTATGTTGTGCATCCGTGAGTACAACGTCTGACAAATTCAAGACATTTTCAAAAGGTGTATTCATTATCTCAGTAAAACTTGAATCAGACCTGGCATGGATTCTGTTCTTAGTTCTATGGGCGTGTTTCCTCCCCCCTCTGGATTTCCTACCCTGTCTAAAGGGAGATGCTGATGAGTACTCTTTTTTCTTAGAGGGGAGTTGGTGGATAATCCACCTTCACTATCTGTATAGGATGACTCCTCCCCTGATGTGCTCGCAAGTGTATGATCCTTATGTTTCAATATTGACCTGGGTCTCTTTCTGGATCTGCCCCCAGACATACCCTGTCATGACTCCTGAAACCTGACAGTTCTTTGAATTTGAAAGGGTTGCCCCTTAGCATAATCGGTCACATCCCTGTTAAATTTTTTGACCTTTCTGTCCTTAATCAATTTGTCATAATTTGTCAGTTCTTTGGACAACTTATCCAGATGCTGATGATAGTTGTGATTGGATTGAAATTTTTTACATTCTGCACTTAGTTCTTTGGTTTCTGAAACACAAACATCAATCATCCTCTCATAATAGGAGGTCAGGATCTTTACAAAGACCATAGATCCATTTCTAAGTGCTTCATTCCATTCCTCTGTCAGCCTCTGTTCAGATCTGCCGACTAAAGGATGGAGTTTAATTCTCAATCCTCTAGGTGCCAAATTTTTGTGTAAGTATGCTTTAAACAATCTTAGGTGCCAAATATTGGCTCTAAGATTTTTTAAGCCTTTTTCCAAGTTACGGAATGCTATTTCACAACTATCACCACTGCCCATGTTATTTTCACTCTGGTTGTTGCTTGAGGTTTGGCTTAGGCCAAATATGCCAATGTCTTCTCTATCAGCACACCAACCATCCAATAACTTATCTAGTTCCATTGTAAAAATGATACAGGGTATGTTGTCCAAGAAATGAAATATAGATATTAAGAACTGTCAAGGCTTCGAGTCAAAACCTGGTAGCAGGGGACAGAGCCAGTCAGAGACCCACTATCCAATGATATATATTTGTCAATTAGCTAAATATAAAATTAAGGCAGAAACCCTATATAGGAAAAATGCCGTCAAGCAACACCATGAGGACCCATACCCTATTAGATCTAAAACTATGAGAATGTGATGAGAATCTATGACCTAGGTCAATAGTTTGCCACAGGTGGACCAATATAATATAATATCTAATATAATGAAACCAATTGGTACACACCAATAACTAAGGGATTTGAAGTAATTGAATGTAATGGAATATATACTGACTGTAGGAATCAACTAAAATAACACACAAGTGAATATATAATTTCACTGGTTCTTACTTAACCTGTTGATTGTCTAAAATATATAAGCTATCTGAGACAGGTTTTTCTGCAACTTGAAACTCCCTAATAATAATGGGTTTAAATCAAAAACACTAATACTGATCTTTTGGATAGTATCCAAATTCACTTGATGTTAGCAAAACCAACCCTTTATGTTAATTAACTAGCCAATCATTAGTATAAATGTCATAGAGCCTATGTCAGCAACTATGAAATTAAGAGGTCACCAAATATTACTGATCTTGGAGAATCTACAACATAATACAGACACTGGGTTGCAAAACCTAAAGATATAAAGGGGACATATGTTATAAATTATTCTAAATAAGTCCAAACTCAATTATAAGTGCTAGGCATACTATAAAGATAGTGGACCAAGTGTTGAAAAATAACACCAAAATATTTGTGATACAAGGCCTGTTCATATATATTTGCAAAAACTTACTAAATGAACAAAGATGTGGGGCCAGGCCCTATTCATAGTGAATGTACCATCTATAACTTTTCATATGTAAGAAAAAGAAAGAGAAACTTTTGCTACCTATTAAACCATGCCCTGCTATAATATCATAGATATTACAAATGATCAAATGACTAGTAACTAAGTCTAATGTCATAAATTAGCACCATGACAAATGTAAAAACAGAGAAGGTGCTATACTATGTAGCAACACAGACATAGGCTTGTATTATTTAACAGTTATCGGTATGGAAACACTGTGGAAAAAAAGAAAAAGCCAGTGTATATTCCAATCCCAGTTGTTATACCTATTGTATCATTAGTAAAAATTTACACATAGGTAGAAAAAATATATCCTCAATACTCATGGTAAATTCAGTATAATAAACAAAGGCCTGAAATTATGCTGTCAGCATAGTTCATGAAAATAGTCCACAAATAAGAGTGTCAAACCATTAACATAGATATTCAAGTGTCTTCAGAATGCAGCCTGGAATGGAATCCCCTAGCCAAGAGTTTATCCCTAAAAAAAACAACAAGGGTGAAAAAACAAGTAGATGGAATAATTATGACTATAACTATGAATTTCCACCACTAAATAGAGACGGTAACTATGATAATCAACAACATTTTAGAAATGGAAATTTTCAGAACAGGGGAGGAGAATGGGGAGAGGAAGGTTCTAGATTTACACCACCTAACTCCAAATGTATCGAATGATGAAATTTCAGTTATTGGAGTTAAGAATAGTTATGATGACTTCTCCATATATAATTTTAGTGACACCATCTTGACAAAGGAACACTTTAGATTATTAAGTATATGTTTGAAGTATATACCTTATGTTAAGGGGGATCTAACAAAGACATTACTTGATATAAAATTGTTTTTAAGGAAAATAAATTTAGAAGTACTCTTCTCTAAGAATAAGACCTCTAACTCTGTATATGACAATAAGGCTTTGGTACATAGAACCATTTATAATCTGCCCCTTCATCCCCAGATCAGGAATTTGGAAATCATTTTAGAGAAAGAAGTCAGAAATGCACAACTAAAGAAAATATATAGAAATAATCTTAGTCAAACTGAAAATGGGATTTTAAACTCATTAAAAATGAATGCGGAAGTTAGAATTATGAAACCAGATAAGGGAGGGGGAGTAGTCATTATGGAGAACATTATTTATGAAGGTAAAATGAATAAAATCCTTAGGGATGAAGTGAAATATGCATGTGTGTCAAGGAACTAAGTTAATTTAGCATATCATGATAGACATTTTGTTAAAAGATATGTTATATGAAAAAGTAATAGACAGTAAAACTTATGACTATTTATACGTACCCAAACCTCGAATACCAATCATTTTCGGTATTCCCAAAATACATAAAAATGTTGAAGACCCACCCCTTAGGCCTATTGTGTCTGCAGATGGATCAAAGACACTACCTTTGGCTAAATATATTGATGTAAAAACTAAACATATTTGTACACAAAACAAGGTGATACTTAAGGATTCATGGGACTTACTAAGGAATATTACCCCTGATTTATTTTCTGAAGACCTAATTTTTGTCACTATTGACATAATAGATCTTTTTTCATGCATACCCTATGAGACGGGTTTATTAATGTTTGAGGATATGATTTTTCAAGATAATAAGATACCCCAATATGAGAAAGTTGCTATTATGGGACTTATGGATATTGTCCTTAAGTATAACTTTTTGATTTTTAATGGGGAATATTTCTAACAAACACAAGGTGTCTCAATGGGTGCAGCCTGTGCCCCCATGTTTGCAAATTTAGTCTTGGCACAGTGGGAGGAAAGTTTCATCTTACATTCCAAATTCAACACCTGCTGGACATTATATCGCCAATTTCTGGACGACATTGTAATTTTTTGGACAGCAGGTTATGATAAATTTAGTGAATTTATTGAATATATTAACAAGTCCACTAATTTTGTTAAATTCACCCATAAGACTTCAATTGATACGTTACAATATCTGGATGTAGAAATCTACAAGTTGAACAATAATTTTGAAACTAGAATTTATAGAAAATATACCTTCTGTAACTCCTTTCTCCGCTATAATAGTGCACACCCTTCACATTGTAAAAAGAACATAGTGAAAGGACAGTTTGTCAGGGGTTGCCGTATGACTAGTTTGGAGTCAGATTTTGTTAATGAATGTGCTTTTTTAGAGATTATGTTTAAAGAAAAAGGTTACCTGGCAATTTTGTTGAAAATATCAGGATGGAAGTGGAGGAAGGTAGAAGCACAAAATTTAGACCTATTAAGGGTGTTACATCCGAATCTTCACCTGAATTTGGGGATATAAACAACAAAGGTACCTATAATGAATACCAGCAGGCCTTGGTACTGGAATACAATGCTTCAAATTTCAAGGTCAGGGAGATTTTTCAGAGAGAATGGGATATATTTGTGTCACTTACAGACATAGATGAAATATTAAAATTAAAGCCAAAGGTAGTTTATAAAAATTCATTTAATATGAAGAAAATCTTTGAGATAAATAGTAATGTAGGAAACACCAAGTATTGTGAAAATATACATTTTATAGGGGGAAGAAAGAAAATGGGAACTTTTAAATGTGGAAGTTGTCATCAATGTGAATATATTATGAATAAAGGGGAAATTCATTTAGAAAGTAGAAATAGATGGATTAGAAGTAAGGGGAACTTTGGTTGTGATACAAAAGGATTAATTTACCTTGCATCATGTCAAAAATGTAAGTCATTTTATGTGGGTAAAACAGAGAGGGTATTGAGGAGGTGTATCTATGAACAGCTTTATGAAATTTCAAAAGCTAAAGAAATAAATGCTTTATACAAACACTCTATGGAATGTGAAGGGTATAAATTCCTCTTTTTTGTATTAGAACAAGTCAAGAGAGATATAAGAGGTGGCCCTTGGGAGGAATTGTTAGAATATAAGGAACTGTGGTGGCATATAACTCTGGAAGCAGCGAAAACACCTGGTATAAATGACCATATTTCTCTTTTACCTTTATTAAAATTAAGGGCTGCCAAAGTGTAAAGACTATGTTATGATCAATATGCCAGTAAATGGCACCAATCCACTTGAATACATTGATTCTTACATGTCAAACATAATTTTTTATATACATATAATAGATATATTTTTTTAAAAAAAGTTTAGATTTTAATAACTATTTATGATACACGTAATTTTAATAATATATTAATTTTAAATATTATGAAATTTATTCAAGATGTAACAAGTGAATTCTTCACTATTTTATTTAATATTTATATTTAGTGGTGACATTATATATACTTGCTACTTAATATTCATGAGCCTTTTAGTAGAGCCTGATTAGTGTGTTTAAATGTTTTTTGTGATGTTTATTGGTTAATGTTTTAATTCCAAACTATTTAAGATGTAATTAGTGGTATTATTTGATATCTGATGAAGTCCAAGTTGTATGTGGACGAAAACGCGTATTGTGAATCAACTGCGTTAATGCTGTTTATATGCTGTTTGTGATGCTGTTCGTGGATATTTAATAAATCGAGTGATTTTTGCTAACTGGTCGGAGTGCCCCTCTTTTGCCTACTGTGCTCTTTTGGATTTTGTTGATACCACCATAACACCTGCAGTTGCATAACACCTGCAGACAATAATCAGACATTGTCAATTTCTAAAAGATACATTGTTGCATATTTTGCTTTGCATGACACAAACATGCTAAGGGGCATTGTGTGGTGGTCAGCATGCCTCCACAACACCAGCAGACTTGTCAATTTCTAAAAAGATGCAGTCATAGGATCATAGGCGCACAGGAGGTTATTAGAGTAATGGCCATGGGGCCCTTATAAACCTAGCCAAGAGTTTATCCCTAAAAAAAACAACAAGGATGAAAAAACAAGTAGATGGAATAATTATGACTATAATTACGAATTTCCACCACTAAATAGAGACGGTAACTATGATAATCAACAACATTTTAGAAATGGAAATTTTCAGAAGAGGGGAGGAGAATGGGGAGAGGAAGGTTCTAGATTTACACCACCTAACCCCAAATGTATCGAATGATGAAATTTCAGTTATTGGAGTTAAGAATAGTTATGATGACTTCTCTATATATAATTTTAGTGACACCATCTTGACAAAGGAACACTTTAGATTATTAAGTAAAGGTTTGAAGTATATACCTTACGTTAAGGGGGATCTAACAATGACATTACTTGATATAAAATTGTTTTTAAGGAAAATAAATTTAGAAGTACTGTTCTCTAAGAATAAGACCTCTAACTCTGTTTACGACAATAAGGCTTTGGTACGTAGAACCATTTATAATCCGCCCCTTCATCCCCAGATCAGGAATTTGGAAATCATTTTAGAGAAAGAAGTCAGAAATGCACAACTAAAGAAAATATATAGAAATAACCTTAGTCAAACTGAAAATGAGATTTTAAACTCATTGAAAATGAATGCGGAAGTTAGAATTATGAAACCAGATAAGGGAGGGGGAGTAGTCATTATGGAGAACATTATTTATGAAGGTAAAATGAATGAAATCCTTAGGGATGAAGTGAAATATGCATGTGTGTCAAGGAACGAAGTTAATTTAGCATATCATAAGATAGACATTTTGTTAAAAGATATGTTATATGAAAAAGTAATAGACAGTAAAACTTATGACTATTTATACGTACCCAAACCTCGAATACCAATCGTTTTCGGTATTCCCAAAATACATAAAAATGTTGAAGACCCACCCCTTAGGCCTGTTGTGTCTGCAGATGGATCAAAGACACTACCTTTGGCTAAATATATTGATGTAAAAACTAAACATATTTGTACACAAAATAAGGTGATACTTAAGGATTCATGGGACTTACTAAGGAATATTACCCCTGATTTATTTTCTGAAGACCTAATTTTTGTCACTATTGACATAATAGATCTTTTTTCATGCATACCCTATGAGACGGGTTTATTAATGTTTGAGGATATGATTTTTCAAGATAATAAGATACCCCAATATGAGAAAGTTGCTATTATGGGACTTATGGATATTGTCCTTAAGTATAACTTTTTGATTTTTAATGGGGAATATTTCTAACAAACACAAGGTGTCTCAATGGGTGCAGCCTGTGCCCCCATGTTTGCAAATTTAGTCTTGGCACAGTGGGAGGAAAGTTTCATCTTACATTCCAAATTCAACACCTGCTGGACATTATATCGCCGATTTCTGGACGACATTGTAATTTTTTGGACAGCAGGTTATGATAAATTTAGTGAATTTATTGAATATATTAACAAGTCCACTAATTTTGTTAAATTCACCCATAAGACTTCAATTGATACGTTACAATATCTGGATGTAGAAATCTACAAGTTGAACAATAATTTTGAAACTAGAATTTATAGAAAATCTACCTTCTGTAACTCCTTTCTCCACTATAATAGCGCACACCCTTCACATTGTAAAAAGAACATAGTGAAAGGACAGTTTGTCAGGGGTTGCCGTATGACTAGTTTGGAGTCAGATTTTGTTAATGAATGTGCTTTTTTAGAGATTATGTTTAAAGAAAAAGGTTACCCTGGCAATTTTGTTGAAAATATCAGGATGGAAGTGGAGGAAGGTAGAAGCACAAAATTTAGACCTATTAAGGGTGTTACATCCGAATCTTCACCTGAATTTGGGGATAGAAACAACAAAGGTACCTATAATGAATACCAGCAGGCCTTGGTATTGGAATACAATGCTTCAAATTTCAAGGTCAGGGAGATTTTTCAGAGAGAATGGGATAGATTTGTGTCACTTACAGACATAGATGAAATATTAAAATTAAAGCCAAAGGTAGTTTATAAAAATTCATTTAATATGAAGAAAATCTTCGAGATAAATAGTAATGTAGGAAACACCAAGTATTGTGAAAATATACATTTTATAGGGGGAAGAAAGAAAATGGGAACTTTTAAATGTGGAAGTTGTCATCAATGTGAATATATTATGAATAAAGGGGAAATTCATTTAGAAAGTAGAAATAGATGGATTAGAAGTAAGGGGAACTTTGGTTGTGATACAAAAGGATTAATTTACCTTGCATCATGTCAAAAATGTAAGTCATTTTATGTGGGTAAAACAGAGAGGGTATTGAGGAGGCGTATCTATGAACATCTTTATGAAATTTCAAAAGCTAAAGAAACAAATGCTTTATACAAACACTCTAGGGAATGTGAAGGGTATAAATTCCTCTTTTTTGTATTAGAACAAGTCAAGAGAGATATAAGAGGTGGCCCTTGGGAGGAATTGTTAGAATATAAGGAACTGTGGTGGCAGATAACTCTGGAAGCAGCGAAAACACCTGGTTTAAATGACCATATTTCTCTTTTACCTTTATTAAAATTAAGGGCTGCCAAAGTGTAAAGACTATGTTATGATCAATATGCCAGTAGATGGCGCCAATCCACTTGAATACATTGATTCTTACATGTCAAACATAAATTTTTATATACATATAATAGATATATTTTTTTAAAAAAGTTTAGATTTTAATAACTATTTATGATACACATAATTTTAATAATATATTAATTTTAAATATTATGAAATTTATTCAAGATGTAACAAGTGAATTCTTCACTATTTTATTTAATATTTATATTTAGTGGTGACATTATATATACTTGCTACTTAATATTCATGAGCCTTTTAGGAGAGCCTGATTAGTGTGTTTAAATGTTTTTTTGTGATGTTTATTGGTTAATGTTTTAATTCCGAACTATTTAAGATGTAATTAGTGGTATTATTTGTTATCTGATGAAGTCCAAGTTGTATGTGGACGAAAACGCGTATTGTGAATCAACTGCGTTAATGCTGTTTATATGCTGTTTGTGATGCTGTTCGTGGATATTTAATAAATCGAGTGATTTTTGCTAACTGGTCGGAGTGCCCCTCTTTTGCCTACTGCGCTCTTTTGGATTTTGTTGATACCACCATAACACCTGCAGTTGCATAACACCTGCAGACAATAATCAGACATTGTCAATTTCTAAAAGATACATTGTTGCATATTTTGCTTTGCATGACACAAACATGCTAAGGGGCATTGTGTGGTGGTCAGCATGCCTCCACAACCCCAGCAGACTTGTCAATTTCTAAAAGGATGCAGTCATAGGATCATAGGCGCACAGGAGGTTATTAGAGTAATGGCCATGGGGCCCTTATAAACCTAGCCAAGAGTTTATCCCTAAAAAAAAACTTCAGTCAGCACCTGTCACCCCTGTCAATGAGGGACAAAGGTGGAACCCCTGGGACAAATATGTGGCTTCCCATACACTCATCAATGTTGCGCTTGAAGAGGATCAGCAAGGTACTCTGTTTGACATGTATGGAAAGTCTATTCCATAGATGGGGCAGCCTCTGGGAGACAAACTTGTCTCTCTAGCAGGTTTTTTTGATATCGCATAGTAGATTTAGGCCTATCAACTGGGTATTGTGCGAGGAGTTAGACTTATGGATATGGAGCATCTCTAGTAAGGTAGGGTCTGATATTGCCTTGCAGGCAAGACACAGATCACCTCTGAGCAATCTGTGTGATACCGAGTAAAGTGATAGTGATTTGAGCCTATCCACATAGGACAGGTGTTGGAAGCCATGGATTCTCTTTGTGAGGTATTACTGTGACCTTTCCAGTTGGTGCAGGTGTTTGGAAAGGTAGAAACCAAACGGGGCATTATACTCAATTATAGGTCTAATGAGGGGGGAGGAGTACAGAGAGGTAATAGCCTCCTTTTTTCTGGATGCAATCCCTTTACTTATGAGATGAACCAAGTAAAAGGCTTTTCTGACCCCTGCTGCCACATGATGGTTGAATGTGACATCTTTGTCAACCTAAGTACCCACCCTCACCATGGGTTATTTGCTTAGGGAGTTGCCATCGATGTGGTAATTATTAGGGGCCATGTTTTTGCCGAATGGTATGATAATACATTTTTTTGCCTTGAACATAAGGCCATGTCTTTGGCACCAGTTATTTGTAGCTGTGAGACCCTGCAGTATGTTACCATCATTTGGGGAGTCAATGACAGCATCTAACTTACACTCATCCACAAACCTGGTCAGCCACAGGCCCTTTGTCTATGCCTGGACCTCTATGAAGTAGATGCAAACAGTAGGGGTCCCAGGACATATCCCTGGGGAACACCACTAGTGAGAGGTCTGCTGTTGGAGGTGGTGGCACCTATTTTGACCTTTTTTGGTCCTAAAGTGAGCCAGTTGGCCACCCATCTGATGAGCTAGGGATTAACACCAAGTTTTGTTAGCTTTTTGATGATGCCTGAGTGTGGGATTGTATCAAAGGCCTTGGCCAGGTCAAGGTAAGTTGTATGTACTTACTTTCCCTCATCCAGAGCCTTGGTGACTGTCTCAAAGAAATCAACTAGGTTCAATAGGCAAGATCTGCCCCTGATGAATACAAATTGGGAGTGGTCGAGTGCTTGGAGACTACCTATGTCCTTGTTTATGAGATCCATAATAATATGCTCCATGGCTTTACAGATCAGACTTGTCAAGGTAATGGGGTGATAGTTTCCCAGATCAGTAGTGGCACCACCTTTGGGCAAAGGGATGACAATGGTGGTTCTCCATTCTGCAGGAATGAAGCCTGTAATTAGGCTGTGGTTGAATAGGGTGTTCAATGGTGAAGCTAGTTCTTGCTGGAGATTGTGCAGAATACAACCTGGGATATTATCAGGTACCATGGAAGCTCTGTTCTTTGCCTTGGCTAGGGCCTTTAACACTTGATCTATGGAGATGTGAGGTGTGAAACAAGTATCAGGATGTTGACTGGGCTTTATCGGGGTGATAAGGGGGTGTGGTTTTGCTGAACATATCAGCTAGCAGGTTGGCTAAGTCGTCAATGTAAGTGCTACCATTAAGTATTAATTTGGAATACACTTGTGCTTTGCCATGGAGGTTCCTAATGTAACTAAAGAAGGACTTGTGGTTCCCTTTGTTTTGAAGGCTAGTTTCTACTCATAATTGGCTTTGTAGTTTTTGACTAGTGATCTAATTTGCTTGTTGAGGCAGAGGAGGGAGATTTTCCGATTTGGAATTTGTTCCTTTTTACCCTTGGACAACAGTTTATTTCTTTTGTTGTAAAGCCTGTTCATAGAGGATGTCCACCAGACAGGTTTGTGTTTCCTTGAGGAGCAGGTTTTAGTTCTGTTGGGTATGGCTGAGTCCATGCAGTTGTACAGATGCTTCTATACAGCACTGGTGTACTGTTCAGCATATTTGTCTGCATCCTCTGAGGGGGTGGTGTGAAGCTGCTGATAGCTTCCCTTAGGAGGATATAGTCAGCTTTGAGAATTTTTTTAGCCTGGTTATGGCTGGGGAGTGGTTGGAAGGGATAGAAACTTTGAATGGGACAGACTGATGATCTGATCTCACCAGGGAAGAACATACTATGGGAGTGGTGCAGAGGTCACCCATGTTGGTGAGAACCAAGTCCAGTATGTTATCTCCCCTTGTAGGGGATGAGACCAGCTGGTCTAGTGTGTTAGAGTTGATGAAGTCAAGGAATCATTGGGTGAGTGCATTAGTGCAATAATAGTTCACAAAGTCTATGGTGGGGTAGTTGAAGTCACCAAGGATCAGGGTGTTAGGGGTTACCTTGATGGAGTCAAGTAGGTCTGGGTATGAGTAGTGGATGTCCTGAGACATGAGGGGGTCTATAGCTGGCTATAACTTGGATGGGTGTCTTGCCAACTGTCGGTTGCACCTAGAGTAATTCCTGTGCATCATACTGGTAAACCAGTCTGGGGGTGTGTCTGTCTTTAATGAAGATAGAGACTCCACCACCTTTAGTCTTTCTGACCTCATTTTGGGGTTGGAAAGTGCGGAATGAGGTATAGCCTGGAAAGGCAGGAGTGCTCTCAGCAGCCCTGAACCAAGTTTCTGTGACTGCACAGACATCGGCATCTTCCAGTGTGAGGAGAGCCTCCAGTGAGTGCATTTTCAGATTAAGGCTCCTAACCCTGAGCAGTATGACCTTTAATTTGCTTTTTGACAGATCTTTCATGTTGGAAGATTTGTCTTTGGGACAAACCCTAAAAAAGACACAATGAGGGAGACAAGAGCCTTGGCCAAGATCAAGAACCCCAGGGGTGACAGGTGGAGGCCATCTCTGGAAAAGGATCAAGGCCTGTCAACCATGTCATCCCAGGCAGACATATGTAGTCCTCCATCACAGAAGCACACTATTTGTCATTGTGTTGTGGTCAGCAAACATACACAGTATTGAGTGTGAAAAATACAGCTGATGCCTTAGCTCTCCCTCCGGCAACTGATGTAAGTTAAGGGCCACAATACAAGTGAGCAAGGGTTCTAATCCAGCAAGCAACAAGTTTTATTAATGTTGTTCCACTGTAATTTATATTAAAATTAACAATGTAAAATAAATATACATAAAAAATAACTACGTATAGCAGGTGGATTGAGCATACATATGATATCATTTATAGTAAATGTCTAACTGTGGTTATCAGTACAATTATGGTTCAACAATTAAACATTTATCTTCTGAACTTTCCTGTCACGCACATACATGGTTAATCACTAAACTCCTTAATGTGTGTGTGTATATATATATATATATATATATATATATATATATATATATATATATATATATATATAAACTAATGAGCTTATGTGACAAACAAGTCCTCAGTTGCAATGAACACTCTGCTCAATAATAAAGATACACCTATTGCACAGTGTTCCCTTTGGCAAATGGTATAAGTTCATAACCACAATACAGGTGAGCCAGGGTTATAATCTAGCACAATTTAAATGTTATTAAAGTTGTTCCACTCAATTTTAATACTAAAGAACACTATAAAGATAATTATATACAACAATAATGTATAGCAGTAGATATCATATGAATTATATGTGAGACTAAGGGTATACTGACAATGTTTTTGTACTTAAAAGTATATTTACTGCCCTGGGATGGACTTCATACTTCAATGATAGTCCTATAAACATGAATGTATAAATCAGGACATTGTCAGGTCATGCATATAGATGGTTACTCACTCACTCTTTAATGTGTGCATGTAACTAATGAGCATGTCTGACAAACACTTAATCCGTAGAAATGAGTTAAAAACATATATGAGAAAGATTATTTATTGTCTATTTTACATACAATTGAATCCCACATTGTAAAAATTACTTTTATCAGTGTGTAAAGCCTCACAAAAAATGTATCAGGTCATAAAATTTATACACCAAAATATGTTTGAAAAGTTGTCACCTAACAAGTACAACTGCATCCAACCCATAAACTAATGCCAACTGTCACATTACCCTTCCTAATTCATAAACTGCCTTCCTCTCTGCTTGGTAATATTGCTCTCCTCTTAACACTGCACAAATGCAGTTTGCATCATCGTATGGATTTGTGCACTAAACATTAAATGAGATATCAAAAACTGGCTGGAAAACACTAACTCTTGCTGTATGATCTGTGCAGACATGGCAGGAGCTAGAAAGGAAGGTGTCTAATTTAGAGCTCAAAGGTGGGGTGCAAAGCATTCTATAATATTCATTGGACTCCTTGTAGCGCACCACAGATGTAGGCTACATCAGGAAGCTATGCCAGGTCACAATATAAAGCAGAGGCTTGTAATAGTCTTGCCAAGGTTGTCTTCAGTGTCACTGACATTCTACATACTGGAGAGCAATGCAGACACCACTAGAACATCCTGAAAATGTGCAAGCAGGCACAACTCAACCAGTGGCTGTATGAGTTTAAGACTGCTGACATCCTACAGATGTGTAAGTATACAGATAAAGATACTTTAAACTATAGTCAAAGCTGGAGATATGCAAGACTGGTATGCATAATGATCTTCTCTTTTTCTCTGCTCTTTATTTTACATGCCCATGAAATTGCAGCAAACAAGAAAGCCATGCTGAATATTTAGCAAGACCAAGAGAAGCAATGAGTGTGTATGCAGCACAAAATAATTATTGTAGTAAAAGTATTGCTCTTCTATACATTAGTACCAAATTAAGCATGGATATCTTAACTGCAAAATCAAGCATGCATGCTTCATTCTGTAGGTCAGGGAAACTGTAGGAGTCAATTGCAATAGTATATTCAGATGTTGTGGGTTCAAATCCCACTGATAACAAATACATTGTAAAATAATTAAAAATGATTAAATATTAATTTCAACAAAACTGGCATAAATGTTGTGTTACTATTTGAAAAAGCATATGAGCAATACATGCATATTTCAAGGATTATTTGGAACAATTATCAGTCCTAGTGCCATCATCATCTTCTTTTGGCTGTTCCCATTAGGGGTCGCCACAGTGGATCATCTGTTTCCATTTCTTCCAGTCCTCTGCATCTTGCTCTGTCACACCAACCACCAGAATGTCCTTTCTCATCACATCCATAAACCTTATCTTAGGCCTTCCTCTTTTCCTTTTATATGGTAGCTTAATCCTTAGCATCTTTTCCCAATATACTCAGCATCCCTCCCCAGCACATGTCCAAACCAATGTAATCTTGCCTCTCTGGTTTTGTCTCCAAACCTTCCAACCTGGGCTGACCCTCTAATAAACTTATTCCTAATCCTATCCACCTTCGTCACACCCAGTGCAAATCTTAACATCTTTAACTCTGCCACATCCAGCTCAAACTCCTGCCTTTTTGTCAAGTGCCGCTGCCTCCAACCCATATAACATAGCTGGTCTCACTACACTCTTGTAGACCTTCCCTTTCACTCTTACTGGTACTCTGTCACAAATCAGTCCTGACACTCTTCTTCTCCCACTCCATCCTGCCTGTACTCTCTTCTTTACCTCTCTTCCACACTCACCATTACTCTGAACTATTTATCCCAAGTATTTAAACTCATCCACCTTCACCGCCTCTACTCCTTGCATCCTCACCATTCCTCTATCCTCCCTCTCATTCACACACATATATTCTGTCTTAGTCCTGCTGACCTTCATTCCTCTTCTCTCTAGAGCATATCTCCATCTCTCCAGGGTCTCCTCCACCTGTTCCCTACTCTCACTACAGATCACAATGTCATCTGCAAACATCATAGTCCACGGGGACTCCTGTCTGATCTCGTCTGTCAACCTGTCCATCACCATTGCAAATAAGAAAGGGGTCAGAGCTGATCCTTGATCTAATTCCACCTCCACCTTAAATGCAAACGTCACTCCCACCACAGACCTCACCACTGTCACACTACCCTTGTACATATCCTGTACCACTCTTACATACTTCTCTGACACTCCCGACTTCCTCATACAATACCACAACTCCTCTCTAGGCACCCTGTCATATGCTTTCTCTAAGTCTACAAAAACACAATGTAACTCCTTCTGACCTTCTCTGTACTTCTCCATCAACACTCTCAGAGCAAACATTGCATCTGTAGTGCTCTTTCTCGGCATGAAAACATACTGCTGATCACTAATCATCATGTCCCTTCTTAACCTAGCTTCCACTACTCTTTTCCATAACTTCCTGCTGTGACTGATCAATTTAATCCCTTTGTAGGTACTACAGCTCTGCACACCACTCTTATTCTTAAAAATCGGTACCAAAACAATTTTTCTCCATTCCTCAGGCATCCTCTCACTTTCCAAGATTTCATTAAACAATCTGGTTAAAAACTCCACTGCTATTTTACCTAAACACATCCATGCTTCCAGAGTTATCAGTCCTAGTGTGTAGTTTTTAAAATATACAATTAATGTAAAAGTAAAATTATATTTATATTGTAGTAATTTATTGTATGTGACATATGTTTCTAATTGTCTTTTTTCTTCTTTTGTCTTTTACCCTACCCATAGCTCTCTTTTTTGTTTTTATATGTGTGGGCACAACGTTTTGATGTCATCAATTTCTGAAAACTGACAAAAGATTTCCAGTACCGGGTTTTAGGCCAAGTGTGGTTGAGCCTGCCACCCCTCCAGTGGCTACTGCCAGCACATCTGGGACATCCTGGACACAGCCTGGTAGTACTGCCTGTGTAGCCCCTGTACTACCTGGGCCCTTAACATCAGGTAGAATTACCCCAGCTGATGCTGCAGTGATACCTTCCTGGAGTACTGGTTTAGGTGGTGATTTTGTCACCCACCAGGAGCTCCCAGGCATGGTGTATGAGGTCATAGAGGGCAATCCTGGTGCACATTTCAGCCATATGAAGAAGATGCTCACTGGAATGCTGCAAAAAAATGTCATGCACTCCAACAGCAATCTGAGGCAGTTGTGAAGGTGATGACTAAATTCTCACTGTCCCCATGCTTGATGGGCATGAGCCTCCAAAGTCCCATTCCTATCCCCAATCATGGTGTCCCCCAACCTTTTGTGTCCTTCACCATCCCTGTCTCTGTCTTATTCGTCCTATTTGTCTGCAACCACTTCCTCACATAACCCAATTTACCTGACCCTGACATACCCATGTCCCTTACCCAACATTCTTGTCTTACTGAAATAAAATAAAAAATGGGCACCTGTCCCACAAAAATATTGTTCCACACATAGCTCTCCACTTTACACATGTGTCTTATCGACACACTTGATTCGGTCCAACTGGTTATGCAACATGATTGTATTGTTGTCTCCCATCTTTGTTGAAGTGACAGTTCAAATTCATTGAATATTCTGTCTATGTTCATTTTACACTGTTGAAGAAGTGGATAGCTATGGTTCTTTCCTAATAACCTGCTATACATTCCTATATTGCATCTACTTTGTTCTTCACCCTGCTTACCCCTCATTTCACCACTTTCCTATCCACTCAATATTCACACCTTTAATCTGGTCAAAAAATAAAATCACACACCACACACATGGCAGTAATGCCTCCTAATGAAGTCCTTCACTTTTTTCCTCTGCTTTTGCATGGAGTTTGGCATCGTGCACCAATACTGAGTGACAGCAAATGACTTCTCATTTCATATGGCATAGTACTGTTACCTCCGTGCAATGCTGCTTAAACTCAGTCAGCTAAAGAAACATACAGTTAAAGTAGAGTAAAGGCACTCAAATTACATGTGTACTATAACATTTATTTGCACTGATGAATGCAGAACATTGCAAATCCATATGTGTACTGTTTACATAATACGTGACTGACGTTCATTTATATACACTGCTTCACTGTAGTCATTGCCTTTCAGATTTGCAAAAAATATTACATTTAGTTATGTAATACCATCTTGAAAAAATTAGTAAAGCAATTTGAGTGAGCTGGATTTGAACCCTGTCTCATCTGTTCTCAAAATATAAACTCACAGCTGTTACACCTGCTGCCACAGAGAAAGCTAGGCAGCAGCTGTTTTATTACACTCAGTACTCTCCAAAGTGCTGACTGCTGTGCCTCTCCACTTAACATTTTTGTGCATCAGAAGGCAAAACAATGGAACTAATTATTATTTTCCCAGTTAAGGAGAGGCCCACGTTTACTCACCTCTTAACTCTGAGCACATGGGGAAGGCAATAGCAGCACTCCTTAATGTTATAAACCTTATGGCAGAATATTTCCAATATAAAATACATGATGAACACCATAATATTTGTCAGCTATTTCAAAGATAGCCTATATGCAATGTGAATCTCACATGTGCAAATACTTTGCCATCTATCGCACAAACCACTTGCTTGGTGGTGCGCTATGTAAACAGCTGATTGGCATGTATTAGTATTTTTAATGCACAGTTAGTCTTTATCCCATTGAAATCCATGTAAAAACACAACCAAAGAGAAGGAACTTGTTTCTGACTAAATACATATTTACTCAGACAACAAAGAATAGGAGCGTGTCCAACCAAGAAAACTACAAATTCAACTCAAAATGTTGGATACCTGATGGTCAATGAAAGTCAGGAGAACCAAGGAAATTAGCATACAAAATCTTTAATACATACTTTCGTGAGGAAGACTTCATCAGAAAAGATTCTTACATGCAAAAACTACCATTAAACACTCTGTCAATTATTCAATTAAGAACAGATTCTTTAATGCATGCATATCTGACATAACCTTAATATATAAATGTCATATAAAACTACTATCATAAAAATAAAAACTAAAACTTGTGTTGTTAAAATGAACAAATCTGTATCATAATATATTTGAATCAATTTAATTAATATAATTAATTGTTTTGTTTAATTAAATAGTGAAAAAGACAAGATCATTTATTGACTTTGAGTTTCCTGTTCTTAAGGAAACATTTAATATTGATACTTTCATTAAGCCCTAGTCTCTTGTCAGCTTCTAATCTCACTTGCCACATGGCTTCCCTTTACTCTAATGTATTCTTGTAATCACCTCCCCTCAAGTCATCCTGTACTACTTCTAATATAGAAAATATATATTTTTTTTAATTAATACATTCAGTAGAGTGCTTGTATGATGCACTCCTTTCATTTTTAACTCGAATGTAATAAATATGCTCTCTCATATGTTCATATAAAGATCTTGTAGTCATTCCTACATAATAACATTTCAGCTGCTACACATAACAATATACACAATTCCCTTGGATTTACATGTACAATAACCTGGAACTGCTAGTGTTTCATCCAAATGAGGGATCATAATAAAGGGTCCCTCACGGATAAATCTGCATAAACTACAGTCACCACACTTAAGCATACCCTTCTTTTGTGTTTTCTGCAACAAATTAGTATTTCTTCTTGTAACATCCCTTTCAAGAATTGTTTTTATGTTGTGTGAGTTCCGATAAACAAAACTTGGTTTTGTACCTATAACATCTAGGAGATCCTTGTTTCCTTCCAGAATTCTCCAGTTATTGTATACTATGTCCCTTATTAATTTACAATCAGTGGCCATGTCCATGCTGAACATGGCTAAATTTTTCTTAGTTGTTTCTCTTGATAAACCCATTTTATATACCAAAGGTTTCCTAAGAACGGGCAGGTAAACATCATTTCTTTTATTCAAAATGTCAACATTAACAGTTTCCAAAAAGCTTTCATCATAACCCCTCATTATAAATAAATCAGTGATGAATTGAAATTCATTATTCTTATCTGTTTCCTGGGTAGTCATCCAGCTGGCCCGAATGTACTGACCCTTGGGAATGTTCTTTTTAATGAAAGCTGGCTGGTTGCTGTGGAACTGCAAATATCCATTTGTGAAGGTATCCTTCCTAAATATTTTACTATCAAAAGCCTTCTCCATATGGTTCCAAGTTAAACTAACATCTAAAAATTGATACTTATACCATACCCTCCTATGACAAACTTTAAGTACTCAGATGTACCATTCATGTCCCTCAAAAAATTATCTACGTCCGTGCTGTTACCTTCTAAAATAAAAAAAACAGGTCATCTACAAACCTGACATAATATGAGATTCTATATTTCTCATATAAATGTACCAATTTTGTACTTTCCCATAAGGCCAATACAATGTTAGCATAAGCTGGGGCAGCTGGAGACCCCATAGCTACTCCCTTTAGTTGCCTGTAGTAGCTTTGGTTGAATAAAAAATAGTTGCTATCTAAAATTAGATCGATTAATTCACATAACAAATTTTTACTTTAGTACTACCTAGACCTATATTGTTACATAGAAAGCTTCTCACCACTTCCACACCTTCCACATGCGGAATGCTAGTAAATAGTGAGACGTCTATTGTCAACATAAAATGTTTATGTTAAAATCAAAAGACTGAGAAAAACTCCTTATTTTTTCTAAGAAGTTCCAAGAATCATTTAGATAAGACTTAAGATTCGCTACTACAGGTTTCAACACTGCATCAATCACCAAAGAAATACCTTCAGTAATCACTTGGGGGGAAGACAGTACAACACAAAAATTGTACATGTCAAAATCTATTTGTTGGTTCATCAACAAATCATAAAGAAAAGAGTGGATGAACTTATAACTGCGTTCAATGGCAGATAGATAATCAGTTTCCACAGACAGCAATTTTAACATGCCCTTGTTGTATTGTTTTACATTCATAATGACCAGATTTCCTCCTTTGTCACTTCTCATATATCTTAATTTGTTGTAACTTTTGAATTAATTTAATGCTTTGCACTCATTCACAGATAAATTCTCATTTCAATTTCTATGTTTGTTGGTTAAACCTTTTTTGAAATCATGTAAACACGTTTCCTCAAACACGCTTAGCGTGTGACACAAGTTAGGGGTAAAAGAAGATGGTTTTCTAAAATCAATAGACATTTCATGAACATTTTTAAATAAATATTGTAAGTTTAACTTTCTTGTATATTGTTTAAAGTCAACAACATTTCTCAAGTATTTCACCCTTCTCATCTACACAAACCCAAAACCATACTTCAGTACTCTTTCTTGTGCCTCTGTAAACACTACATCAGATAAAGTAATTAAGTCAAAGTTACCAGTTTTTTTATCTATTGGTCGTCTGTGGACGATTCGGAGGTCAGCTGTTCCTTGGTTCTGGCCATTCTCCCTCTCATTGTCCTGGCTTCTCTTCTTGGTAAAAAACTTTAGGTCTTGCCCTTTGGATCCGGTATCACCCAAATTAGATGAAATATCAGTCAGACCCCTGTTGACCTGTTCATCAGTAGTGGCATTGTCTTCACTATCAGCATTGGATTGCCTCATCCCATTAAAAAACCTTGTGACCAACATTGAGGCTTTTGATTGGATATTAGGGTTCTGGCAGTTTCCTGATATGTTTGACCTGATGGTTTTATTTAAAGGTCCAATGTTTTATTGAATTTATTTGAACCCCAAGCAGCATTAGAATTCTTACCTTTATTGACTTTTTTGATGTAAGGGATCAAAAGTTTAATACGCTGTCTTGTTGCTGTAAGCCACAACATCCCTCAACAACTTGTTGTGCTTACTAACAACAATGTCATTCTCATGTTTTTTAACTTCTTTTAAAAGAAGCTTGTAAATTCCATCTTTAAAGTCTTTGCTTAATAACTTGACTTCTTCATCCACTTTCAAAATCTTGGTTTTCAAAGTCTCCATTTTCTGAACATTATTATCTTTCAACAATTTGATTAATTCAAGCCCAACAGTGTTAAAGAAGTAAATAAGATCTTTAAAAAATGGGTCTTCTGAAGTAATACCATTGGGACACTTAAAAAATTCTAAGTCCTTTGGTTGCTATTGCCAATTCCAAACAACAGTCAAAATATTTGTTTTCAAGGTCCAATGACCTGTGCTTTTTAGTAGTCTACATACATCACATTTATTGTGGTATTCATCAATTTTCACCTTAGCAATTTTATAGTCTGCCTGAACAAAAAGATCATACCGATAGTCCAGGACAGACTGTATGCTGTTAAACTGCATACCACTACTGGATGTTTCATTATTCACAATCTCTTGGTTATATGTTCTCTGTTGGATCTAAACTCACAGCTGTTCACGTTTAAAATGATTACAGAATGTCACTGTGCAGGGACTCAGTGCAATCAAAGGCCAAAGGCCACATTATTTAAGGTATTATTGTTGTTAGGTAAATCTGTGATGTTCAGCTCCACCCCTCTAGCCTGTTCATCCTCAGAACTATGGTTAACCTCCATCACACCATGTTATTTGGTGAGCAACATGCTCAAGGAATTTTGTATATCCGACATTGTTGATATTTAAAGTCTTAACAGCCCTGTGTCCCCTAATGAAGGTGTTTGCTGTATAGAAAGTTCCAATAATGAGTCATTCTCCACTTTGGCCATCAGGAGTCATGAACCACACAAATGAACCAACAAAGAATAGGAACGTGTCCAACAAAGAAAACTACAAATTCAACTCAAAAAAGGCTGGATACCTTTTGGTCAATGAAAGTCAGGAGAACCAAGGAAATTAGCGTACAAAACCTTTAATACATGCTTTCATCAGGAAGACTTCATCAGAAAAGATTCTTACATTCATAAACTACCATTAAATACTCTGTTAGTTATTCAGTTAAGAACAGATTCTTTAACACATGCATATCTGACATAAATGTCATACAAAAACTTCATATAAAACTACTATCATAAAAATAAAAACTAAAACTTGTGTTGTTAAAATGAACAAATTTGTATCATAATATATTTGAATCAATGTAATTAATATAATTCATTGTTTTGTTTAATTAAATAGTGAAAAAGACAACATCATTTATTGACTTTGAGTTTCCTATTCTTAAGGAACGTTTGATATTGATACTTACGTTAAGCCCCAGTCTCTTGTCAGATTCTAATCTCACTTGCCACATGGCTTTCCTTTGCTCTAATGTTTTCTTGTAATCATCTCCCCTCAAGTCATCCTGTACTACTTCTAATACAGAAAATAACAATTAATAAATTCACATTTTTATTTTTTATATTAGAAGCAGTACAGAATGACTATGATGATTACTCTATTTATGGATA
Source organism: Protopterus annectens (assembly GCF_019279795.1). Taxonomy (NCBI): domain Eukaryota; kingdom Metazoa; phylum Chordata; order Ceratodontiformes; family Protopteridae; genus Protopterus; species Protopterus annectens. Next base: position 1,244,466,977 of record NC_056745.1, read on the forward strand.
TTGACTGCATGTATAATAGTATGGACAATGGCTAACTTATTGGTGCTGTATTTGTTGATTTACAATGGACTTTCACTCTAGGTGATCACACTGTATTAATCAATAAATTGTGACAAACTGGCTTCAATAACACAACCTGAAACCGGTTCAGAGATTACCTATATAATAGTCAAATCAAAGTGTAGCAACTTCATACCAAGTCAGACCCTGGCCTTCTTTCTACAGGGATACTTTAAGGTTCAGTATGAGTTCCCATTATTTTCTCATCACACTTCAGTTTTTTTTATTAGATGGCCTACCCCAGCTTAAAATTTATTTATCCATATGATATTCTTCTCTCAAAATAGGTAACTGTTCTCTGAACTACAAACACATCTTCAGGAACAATTCACTCAACTGTGTAATTGGTTCAGCAGCAACAAAATGATAGTTAAGTCACATAAAACAAAGTATTTGACTTTCAGCACACTACAATAATAAGGTAGCACTCACACAACTAAAGGAACCATGGTACACCCCCACCTTTCTGGTTCAAAGCTACTAACATACGGGCATTTGATTAGCTCAAAACGTCAATCATGATGTAGAATCAACCATCTCAAATATTCTCACAAAATAAACTTATAAATATATCAATTATCTCACAGCTGACTCTGAAAAAAGCAACAGCAAAAGACACCTTGTTAGTACAACTTGAATATATTCCACCCCTGTCCACACTTGGTAACTCCCAGTCAACAATTCTGCTCCAATACACAATATACAAAACTTGTAGATTTATTGCCCTTGCTGGCTATGAGCCTATTGTTGTCACATCATTAACTCAACAAATATGCTACCAGTCACCTGCCTTGCCATTTTGCTACCACTGTTTACATCATCTTCAATAATTAATTCTTCCCACAAAAGACCTATAAATTCTTCTAGCCAACTATCCATTGATTAGTTGTTGATTAGTAAGAAATCAAATTCCAGGAATGGTTACCCCACGTTAAGGACTACTGTATGGAGTTTCATCTTAGCTAATATTTGTATCCAACTATCCCCTTTTTTCATAAATCTCCATCCTTGCTCCTATAATCTTCTGCATTGTGTATTTGTTTCCAAAAACATCACCTTGAAAATGTTCTTCACCATTCCCTGCTACTTCTTACTATTATATTATAATTCTATGAAACTGTAAAAGGTGAATTAAAAACAATGTTTGTTACTTGTAAAACAATAAAAAGTTAACAAAAATATTATATCCCACCACTTCTGTCACTGTAGTTTCATCCTTCTATACATCTGTGGAATTCAAATATAAACTATTCCATGCAACTTGTTCCGCGCCACACACACAGGATATTTCTTTTATTGTCAAAAGTGTCAGTGTCATTTTTTTAACAAAACTCTTTCATAACAAGCATTTTGTAAGAATGTTTCATGAAAGTGTTATGCTTTATAATGGTTTACTACCACAAAGCCCACAGTCCTGAAAAAAAATAATTCTGGGATCATAATATTGAAATACCAAAATACCAAAGACCACACTTTCTAAAAATCTTGAATACCGAATTCCCCTACCATGGTGAACTTAAGAAGTGCTAACATGGGTACTTACAGAGGTGAGGACCCAGAAACAAGTGCTAACATGGGTCCTGCTGGGTGGAAAGTCCAGGAGTTTGATATTGTGGTTTTCAGCATTTTGCTCTTTCAATATTATGGTCTCAGAGTTATGATTTTTAAGATTGTGGGCTTCAAGATTGTGATAGTAAACCCCTTATATCTATTGCATGTTTTAAAATTGATGTCAATGAAAATCTTTGTCCATGCTATCAAAATATCTAACTGTTATGTATGGTGTTCAAGTTAGTCAGCATGTGGCCAAGACCAAAGCTAAAAATTATTAGTTTAACCAGTGCAGCTATTTGGTTAACAAATGAAATGTATATATGCATACATACACACACACACACACACACACACACACACACACACACACACACACACACACACACACACACACACACACACACACATGCACACATTTTTCTTTGGAACTAGAACAAATGTGTACCCATTTGACTTGCAGATGATATAGAACTGGACATGTTAGCATTTCTTCTTTAGAAGTTTTTTTTATGGTATGCACAACAGATTGCTCATCCATGTACTACTTCTATCTGAGTTGACGTTCATAGCCATAGTATAACATCTCTTGCTCTTCTTTGTACTTTCCTATTCAAATATATAACTGATATACATTTTGAAACATTTCTCATCTCGTGTGATTGAGAACTGTTATTTTTTTCAGCCTTGAACATTATATCTTGGGCATACTTATCTCTTCATTGAAAGAAAAAAATAGATACAATTATCTTTCTTTACTGGTGATTTTTGCTTAGGCTAACCTTTTATCTTTTTTCTAAAACCTTTTAATAGCTGTGTTTCTAAGTCATCATCAATGCAGGTATGAAACTATTTATTTTGTCTTCTATATTTGGTAACTGTTCATTTAGTCTTAAATATGTTGTAATCAACACAGTTTGATATGTGTATTTACTTTTCCTGGCTGCATTTAATTTCTATAAGCTATAAAATCCACTAAAATCTAGGAAGTTCCTTAAACATTGACTTTTTATGATGATTTATGGTCTGTTTTTACTTGCACAGACATGTTCATGGATTTTTCTCAAATCCATGCATCACTGCTAACAAATCCTTTTCTACATTACTCTTTCATGCATGTATACATGCTGCTGATCCCTGGGTAACTTTTCTGTTCTCTTGAAAATATTGTAGCTCCTATACCATTCTGACTGCTTTCTACTATTGACAAAAATGGTTTATTCCAATCATAGAATTCTGATGTTGCAGCATCTCTAACTGGTGTCGTGAGAATGTCAAAACTCTAATCCTGTTCATGGCTCCATTCTTTGAGCTAAAATAGCCTTCTTATAGGCATAGTAATCTTAGCTATAATAGGTACAAGCTTTGCAAAACACTGCATCATTCCAAGAAACATTTAATGCCTCTTTTTTGTCTGAACTTGAAGTTTACACAGTTATTAGGACCTTCTCTTTATCAAGTTTCAGAAACTCTGATGTCAGCATATACCTCATTTATTTCAGACTTTTTCCCTGAGTTTGCATTTGTACTTGTTTACATGACGTAGTCTTAATCTATTCAGCAATTGCATTCTCTTGTTGCATCTTTGTCTGACCAGGTAAAAACGGCACTCTCTAAAGCCAAAAACACAGCATCCATGGGAATGGACAAAATCCCAGGCTGTGTCTTACACGAACTCCAAAATAAACAAGCCCCCCCACCTAAAATCCATGTTCAACCACAGCCTCATCGCAGGCTATATGCCCACAGAATGGCACACAGCAACAGTTATCCCACTCCACAAAGGAGGAACCACCACAGATCCTGGGAACTATAGACCTATTAGCCTGACAAGCCTGGTCTGCAAGGCCATGGAACATATCATCATGGAACTCATAAACAAAGGTATAGGTAACCTTCAAACCCTGGATGCTACCTAATTCAGATTTGTAAAAGGTAGGTCATGTCTCCTAAACCTGGTAGACTTCTTTGAAACAGTTACTAAGGCCATAGACGAGGGTAAGGTGGTCCACACAGCCTACCTGGACCTCAGTAAAGCCTTTGACACTATTCTTCATTCAGGAATCACTGATAAACTCACCAACCTTAACATAAACCCTTACATCATGAGATGGGTGACCAACTGGCTCATGGACAGAACCCACAGGGTAAGAGTTGCTGACTCCAGATCTGACTCCAAACCAGTGACAAGTGGAGTACCCCAGGGTTCAGTCTTGGGACCCCTCCTGTTCAGTATATACTTCTCTGAAGTGCAAGCAATCACCAAGGGTCTATGGCTAACCAAGTTCACAGATGACTGCAAACTGGGTGCCATTATTGATTCCCCTGCCGATGTAGACATCCTGCAAAAGGGCCTCACTGAATTGGACACCTGGTGTCAAAATCATGCCCTCAAACTAAATGCCAAAAAATGCACTGTTATCCCCTTTGGCAAAAACAAGGTGCCCATGAATTAGCAAATAGGGGAAATTCACTTAACACAGAAAGTGTGATAAGAGACCTTGGGACCCAAGTGGATAGTAACCTCTCCTTAGATAACCACATTGCCACAGTGGTCAGAAAATCTTTCTACATGGCCCACTTAATCACAAAATGGTTTGCATCTAGAAATAAGGAAATCATCGTTTACCTCTACTCATCGCTTATCAGACCCTCATTGAATACAGTGCCCTGTTTGGGATGTACCTCACATGACACTTGCAACAACTTGAGAGGCCCCAAAAGTACCTCACCAAGAGGATCGCTGGCCTCAAACTATTGCCCTATGCCGACCGACTCAATATACTCAAACTCTACTTAGTTGCATACTGCTTACTCCGAGGAGACCTCTGTCTGTCATACAAAGCTATGTCAAACCCAGAATTATTGGACATGCTTCACTTGAAGAAATCCCATTCTATCTGAGCTACACACTCTAGTGATGTAAACCTCACCACAACAATAAATAGGACATGCTGGAGGGATAGATTCATGTCTCAGAGACTTCCCATGCTCTGGAACAAAATTCCCATCCATGTCAAGCAGAGCCTGTCATTAGCACTATTCAAGAGAAACCTTGATAAGTGGATAGGTGATAGGAAGTTCAAACCTGGGATTATGTCTGGGGCACTGCTCGACAGAGGGGCAGGAATTTAATAATATATGGGTGGCAAAAGCCAATACACTGTTGGCTAGGCTTGCTTTGGCCCTCAGGCTATTAGCCTAATACCTACCTCTGAACCTATGAACCTATGAACCACACACTAATAAATCATCAGTTATGTTTATATCTCATTCTAAGCTTTCAGTTACCTGATCAACACTAGTTCTAATGAAGTATGAAAAAGAAGTTTAAGGAATCTATACTTCTGATAATGCATTAAATGCGCACAGTCTAGAACTTGCTTCATCTAGTTTTATCTGCCATAGCCATGGTTTGCATAATCTAGTTCTGCCTGCCAAAACACTGGTTTGCATCTAATACTGAAAATAACTTGGCATTTGGTATTTTGACCACTTCGACTGTAAGCAATGTGTAATGTCTTTTAATCACATTACTCATATCTTTGAAGACAGGTACACACATGAATCTTTTCTTCCTTCAAAAAGTGGCAATAATTTCATCTACCCATTCTGTTGGCTTTAATAGCTACTTAATGGTATCTAGGCTTTCCATATGCAATAGTTCCCATTCGACTAGCCCTGACTCCTAGAATGGAAAGCTGAGGACATCAATTGCTAACATTATGGATGTGAAGATTGAGGTGTTTGATTCCTACCAGAATAGCTAAGGAAAGGGTGGGCTCTAATTGCTCCAGAGTGGGGAGGTGGCAAGTTGCTCTTAGTATGTGCTCATTCTGCTACCTTTTTTTCTGTGTGAAAATGGCATTATGCCTACACTGTATAACAATGGTGTGTGTGTGTGTGTGTCTTTTCCGGTCGGTTCGGTTACAGGGAACTCCGTCCCGTTAATGATGATTTACATGCTTTTTTGCTGGGCCTAACGCACAACCCTTCAATGAAGGAACGCGAAGACGACCATGTCGCCACATCACAGACGCCAGTAGCAGCTTTAACTGAATCGAAAACGTTAAACTCTAACTGAGGCGACAAACGCGCGCAGCACCACCACCGCAGCTACTTTGCATCATTTCAACATACCACTAGTAGCTGTCTGCTGAGCCAATGGTTCTTTTCTTTTTCATTTGCAGCACTTTTACTGTTAAGTTTTCTGTGTTGAACAGATGCTTCATAAAGTGTATCAAAATGGGGAATGCATTAAAGGACCACTACAGGCAAAACCGAAAAAAATATATATTTTTGTCCTACCTTGAATTTCTACACAGTTCAAACCTGTTAGCACCACAATAACTACTTATTACTAATTATATTTTTTCCTAACCCTGAACGCCATCACTGGGGCAGACATGCTGACACAATATTTTTTTCTTGGAAAGTTCATAATACATTGTGAGGATGCATTTGATGAGAATACAATGTCCTACTCTGTGTTGACAGATCACAGTCCTACTCACTTAGAATGGAAGTAGTGAGAAATACTGTCATGTTTGGGAATTCTCATTAAAAAAGTCAGTGTCTGTTTTGCAGTGACTCATATATGTGGCTCCTACATATGTGTTATACCACTGATAAAAAACTTAATTAAAAAGGATAAAAACAAAGAACTTAGACTTTTTAAAAAAATATATATATTTTGAGTTCTGAGCCAGCCAGAGTGCTATCCTTCTTGGTTTACAAAACTCAGCTAATTAGTGAAGTTGTTGTCTATGGTTGTCGGGTTCATTCGTCTTCAGACTTTAGAAGGTTTAACAGGTAATGCAGCTTTTTATAACTGTGCAGAATCAAAGAACTGTGATTTGCTTTATGACCTCAATGGGTGTAAAATAAAAAAAAGAACTACAAAAAAATACTAGTACAGGAACTATTACTCTAGATATTGGCATATGAATGATTAAAATAGCTGTCAAAACTTCTCATGTAAGATCCATGTCAAAGATCACTTTGCATTCTTATTAAAAAAGAGCTACAGGAACCTTGCTGTGTTTTTTTTTTTTTTTTTTTTGCTTAGCAGAATACTTTTGAATGCAATGGACATTGTAATGCAGTAGCAAGGCAGACAAATTCCTAAAGAAAGTATCATGAGATTTCATTCAACCTCAGTAGAGTATCCACCGAGAAAGCAGACTAGGATATAAATGACACAGAGGGGAAAAAAACTGCCATGCCATGTCATGATTTTTCAAAATGTGAAAGTATGGGGTCATCCTTTATACACACCAAGGAAAGAAAATGTTGCATTTAGGGCATAGTTGTCCTTTAATGAATATTACCTTATAATATTCTGTATATTCTGGCAATTTAATCACAAATTATATTTAAAACATGTTATAACATTTTTAATTAAATGAGATCAAATCAAAGCTCTTCCACCAAAATATGTACTGAAGATATAAGGATACAAAAAATAAGCAAAGTCATATAAATGTGTGCATGATAACATCTTCAAATACTCACTGTGATTTATAAACATAACTTATGTGGTTATACAATGGCTAACTCTCACAGTCAAAGTTATAGGTCCAAAGAGATTTAACATTGTAATATGACAAAATTTGCCTGACAAGTAATTAATTAAGGAATCTGCTGGTAAAAAAGAAGTAAAAGAAACAGCAAATGTACAGAATGGGATGAAGTAATGGCCAGAGAAACTGAAACAAAATTAAGGAAAGCTCCTAATTGGAACACCCCAGGACCAGATGCAGTACCTAACTTCTTGCTAAAGTATTTACATCGTTACATGAAGATTTAGCCCTGAGCAAGAGCTACTCATATGCGCACCCCAAACAGACCAACCTGATTAACATCAGGAAAAATGATTCTCCTTCTTAAGAGTGAACCTGCAAGCTGTCCTAAAAATGATAGACCAGAAACGTGCCTTCTGACTGTGTATAAACTCTGTACTGGAATTAGTACTGACAGAGTTTATAGTCATTTAGAAAAAAAATTGGTCGTGGCAACAGAACAAAAAGGTAACAATGAAAGCCATGTTGAACAAAAGATCAAAGTCATAATGGTGGATTATAAAAGGGGGAAGCATTTAAGTATGGCATGGATAGATTACCAAAAAGCATTTGACCATATTCAATATTCATGGATAAATTAGTGCTTACAGATGTACAAGATACACCCTACATTGATCAGTAACATTGCAGTAACCATGAAGCAGTGGCAAACCATTTTGCAACTAAGCCATGATAAAGGACAAAATATTATCCCAAGGATAAAAATGCAAAGGGGATATTCTAGGGTGACTCTTTGCCACCACTGCAATTTTGTCTTGCCCTTAGCCCATTAAGATGTTTACTTAATGGATTAGGCTATGGTTACAATTTGGCTCACCGACAACCACAGCAAGGTGTAAAGACTTCTCATCTTCTTTTTGTGGATGATTTAAAACTGTATCATTCATCAGATGAGGAGGTGAAAGCACAACTTGGTCAAAACTTTCTCAGATGTTGTTAGGTCTTGATAAATGTGCAAAATCAACATCTAAAATAGGAAATCTGCAGCACCAAGAAAATATCAGTCTGGGACAGGAATGTTATATAAAGGAATTTGAGCAGGAGAGAATGTATAAATATTTGGGAATTGATGAAGGATCAGCAAGAAAACTTGAACAAATGTGAACAAAACTCAGTAAAGAATATTTTAGAAGACTAAAATTTATACTGAAAACAGCCCTGACATCTAGGAACAAAGTCCAAACTATAAACCAATTTGCTCTTCCTGTTCTAACTTACAGTTTTGGGGTGATTGACTGGCCCTAAAAAGTATTAGATCAGTTGGACAGGAAGAGAAGAAAAATGCTTTGGGTTTATCAAATGATATATAAAAAACATGCATACCAAGAATATATATCCCTTGTTCTGAAGGAGGTATGGACATCCTCAAAATTGATTACATGTATAGATCTGCAGTCATGGGACTTTATACATATCTGCTAATCTCACCAGATCCAAAATAGTAATTTTTTTAAAACATGAAGAGACGTCTAAGATGATTTCTCTGCTTAGTTTAGCAGAAGTATATCGGTGTCAGCTGGGAATGGAAACCAAACCAGAAGCAGACAAAACTCAGGCAGCAACTGAATGTGTCCCAAAACAAAAGAAAGCATATTAGGAGAAGGATCAGATGAGAAGGTAAAAATGTGGAAAAGGCATGAATGTAGTTGCAAGTACAGAAAACTCCTGGAACACCCTCAGGTTGATTAAGATCTGACACAAGAATGGTTAAAAATAAGTGAATTTAAACCAAAAGATGAAAGATTAATATTAGTAGCCCAGGCTAGTGTACATACATGTTGGTTTACAAAGTCCATTGAACATGTTGGAGAAATAGACACATGAAGGTTCTGTAAAACAGAACTGGAAACAGTCACACATCTTGTTGCTGGGTGTGATACACTAATGGCAGAGGGTCTGTATACTGAAAGGCATATTAATGTGGCAAGACTACTGCATAGAGGATTGTGTAAACATTTTAGTACTGACATAGCTGAAAAGCATTGGAAACATGAGCCAGAAAACATTATAGAGGTGTGTATGGGAGCTTTCATTGTCGACTAGCCTTTCCACTTTTCAAACTGTTTATTTGTGTTATGTGAAGTTGCAGGTAGATTAAGATTTTGAAGGTGACATTCAATATGTTTTCCTCTTATTTGGTTGGTGATTGGGGAATGTTTTTTTCAAAATGTGTTATTCCAGTTGTAGTTGTAAAGCAGGTAGGAGTTCTTTTTTAAGATGTATCAAACAGTTGGGTATCTGGGAGTGAACATGCATTTGAAAATGCCATCAGCATGTTGTGACTTTTTTTGGGGAAGGAGGAAATTTTCTTTTACCAGTGCTCACCCGTGGTTCTTTTGGGGATATTACATGTCCCACTGTTCTTCACTGGTGTTGCTTGTTAGATTAGGAGAGATATACCTTCTGTTTCTGTTATTTTGTTTGGGAAGTTTATAACACCCTGTGATTATTATGAAGAAAGAGGTGTAATATATTAGCAACATGTTTTTCTACAGTGGGGATGGGGGCATTTTGGCATGTACCACTCACCTGGAGGGGGCATCAGGGGAAGTGTTAGTGACATTATCATGGGTGGCTTGCTTTAGGCCTTAACCTGATGTTGTGGTGCACACACAAAAAAGCCAAAAAGCTCAAAACAGTAGATATTACGTTGCTGCAAGCACCTGCATGTGTTGCAGTTAACAGTGTGCACCATGGGCAGGGTGGAGAACATAAAAAGTATAAAAGAGCACTTCACGACCCAAGGACGAAACGCCAACCAGAGCAGTAAATAAATCCTTTATTGGAAAGCCACCACACTTAAAAACAAGCGCTTTCGCTTGGTGCAATACCGAGCTTTTTCAAGTTCAATGAAAATGCAAAATATTCAAGTGTTATATACCAAACCTGGGTCACATAATATGCATAATTAATTAATTAAGTCATTAATTCATTAAGATGTTAAAGGGATATTCATGAGTTAAACACCAAAGCATGAAATTAGAATACTGATTCCCATATAACATAAAGAATAAAATGCAATAAATGTGAAGCCTAAAAACCATTGAATAAATACATAAATATGTGTGAATCATAACTTGTAAAACACTTCATCAATTAAAAAACGTAGTTCAACCACAATTAAATTTGGTGAAAAGTTCATCAACCAACTTAAACAATCTCATGTTGTTCAAAAACTAAATATTACACAATTACTATTGTAGTTTAAGTTGTTATTAAAAATAATGAATATTTAAGAATAATAAATATTAAGAATAAAATATTAAATATTAAATAGTGGCTTGTACCAAAACTTAAACAAAAAATATACGTATGTAAAAAAATTTAAATAAATATGTATATAAATAGATGAATTCAAATATATTTAATAACCAGTGCATGTAATAATATGTTGCACGAAGGTGTACATTGGTCTCATCATGTAAAATACAATTAAACGAATCTATAGTAAACCAGGATGACTTAAAGGCTATAGTCGGGCAGTCCTTAACTTCAGGACACTACTGATGTTTATACTATCATTGAGCCCTGGTGGTTTACCTGCGTCCAGTCTCAATTGCCACAAAAGTTCTCGGTACTCGAGTGTAGTCTCCCAGTCACCACCTCTAGCCTCAGGCAAAACTTGTTCTAACACCATAAATTTAAGGCTCATATTAGGACAGGAAACTGTGTGCTTGAAAAAGGCATTTGTTTCTTTTTGTTTAGAGATGTCATATAAATGTTCATAAATATGCCTTCTAATGGGTCTCTCTGTCTTTCCAACATAGAAACTTGTACATACTGTGCATACCCCTAAATAGACTACCCCTTTTGTTGAACAGTTGGAATAACAACTAGATTTAAAAAGAAATTTCCTAGATGGAATGTATAACTTACAATCATTAAATATAGCGTCACATTGTTTACAGGCACCACATTTGAAGGTGCCTAATTTATGTCTGTTTGTTGTGAAAGTCAAACTCTCTTTCTTCTCAAATAGTTGTTTAAGATTGGTGTCCCTTTTCCTAACGAAACTAGGTTGTGCCTGTACTAGCTCATTAAGTTCATCGTGCAGCGTAAGTATAGGCCAGTGTTTCCAAATAACATTCTCAATCTCAGGAGCATTAAGTGAATAAGTATAAATGAAACTATTGTGCTGCTTTAGACCACTATCTGTTAAAGGAACTGGGCTTAAAGAAAGTCCAGTGCCTAATAACGGGGGGTATTTGGTGTCTCTATTAGCAATAATCTCACCAGCCAACCTTGTTAATAAAGATTCAGGGTATCCCCTTTCCAAAAATAACTTCTTCATAAATTCTACCTCATTAATGAAATCATCCCTGTCACTACACATTCTGGCGGCACGAATAAATTGTCCCTTCACAATCCCTTTCTTTTGGTGAGAAGGATGCCCACTTTAGAAATGCAGGTAAGAGTTTGAAAAACTTGGTTTTCTAAAAAGTTTAGAAGAAAACACCTTTTTGGAATCGTCTTTGTATAAAGAGACATCTAAGTAGTGCAGCTCTCTTTCACTAATATTACAAGTGAAAGATAAAAAAAGTGGTAGTAGAATTGAGGTAGTTGAAGAATTCATGAAACTGTTCTAACGGTCCATTCCATAAAATACATATGTCGTCCAAATATCTTTTGTAATGGGCGATAAAATGTGTCCAGTCTGTAGCAAGAATGTGTTTCTGTTCCCATTTATGTAGTACTAAATTAGCATAAAGGGAAGCACAAGGGGCACCCATAGCTACCCCTTTTCTTTGCTTGAAGAACTCACCGTTAAAATAAATGAAATTGTTCTGTAGAACTATTTCCATGAATTCTGTAACCAAATTGGTTACTTTGTTGCCTAAGTTTGTTTCTGTAGCTAGTACTTCATTGAACCATTCCAAGCCTAAGCTGTGAGGAATGCTTGGAAAAAGTTCAACAACATCTATTGTGACCATGTAAATATCCATCATGTATAATGAAGGTTGAATTCCTTTAAGAAAGTCTCATGAGTCTTTACAAATGTGACTTAAGGCAGAGACAAAATTTTTAGTAACATGGTCAATAAATTTAGCAAGAGGTTCTATTATACTGCCAGCTCCAGATACAATAGGTCTGAATTTTAATGGATTCAGTCCCTTATGTGTTTTTGGGATTCCAAAAATGGCAGGTATTCTAGGTCTACTAACATGTAGATAGTTGAATAATTTTTCGTTTATTGCTCCTTGTAGTAAATGATCAATACGTGTAAAATTAATTTTGGATGCTGCCAAATTGACTTCATTCCTGGACACTGTCTCATACTGATCAACATCTTGTAACATGACATGTAAATAGGAGTCGTAGTCAGAACTGTACATTAAAACCACACCCCCTCCTTTATCAGGTTTCATGACTCTTATGTTTTGACCTTTAAAAGTGTTCACTAGTTCCATTTCTTCTTTGTTCAGATTAGTAGGTGGAGGAAATGTATTATGAGAGTGTAAAACAGATGTATTAGCAGAGCATGTAGCAATGCAACACTAAGAGGGACAGTTAAGGTGCAGGAGATCACCGTTCTAGCCATCAACATGTGTAGTGGAGTCTATATGTATTATGCTGGGGGCCATGGCACACAGAACATATAATGCTACATAAATCAGGCTTAATGAGCCACTGATTTCACAGGTGCATTCTGCCCTTTGTTATGCATTAAAGGCACTACTATTATTGATTACTGACTGCTGTCATGTAGCATACACCTTTACAGATGGCCTGCATCTCTTTGTCGGTCAGGTTTTGCACAGGCCATGGTAACTCTAAACCTTGTGGTGTACTGTGATGTGTGTACAAGGAATATAAGAGGCAAACAACTTAACATACTTCTGTCCTCAATTTATAGGCCAGGATAGCTCCAAAGCAGAGAAAGAGGATGGAAAGATTCTTACAGGCATACAAAGACATTGATCTGCAGGCCATCCATGAAAACGATTGGCAGATTCTACTTATATGCAAGAGCAATTGAACTTTCCACTAGGGAATCAGGTGGAACCTTGTTTCACAAGTCAGTGCTGTCAGTGGCTACAAGTGGACACAAGAGCAAATAAGTTGTAGGACCATCAACATTGTCTATCATGTTTGTAAAATGGGAACCCACTTTGTAGAGGAGGAGAAGGCCACAGATGGTTGTTTATCTACATGGTCATCAGCCAACATGGAAGAGTTCCTTGCGCATCTGCAGGGGGAGGGGTGCACATCTTTTCCATCACACCTGGTGGAGGACATGACATTGGTGCAAAACTTTGCTTAGTACCATGGGTGGCAGTGAGTGATGCCTAAGGTGGGTATTGATTTTCATATGTATAATAGAGTGCAACCTGTTGGAAACAGAATTATACACATACTGAGTATGACCATTTTGTTCTTACAGGCACATTGGGGCTTCAGCTACAACATCAGACTTCACAAGGTATGTGTCCTACACTTTCTGAATGCTATACTGTTTATTAGCAGTGATTTTATTGGGATCTGGGAGTGTCACAAAGTAGCACTTATATTCTTCTGTGTGTATGTTTCCAGAGTTTTTTGTGTCTGGGTCCACCACCATGGATGTCAGAATGCCTAAAACTGAGGAAATGTCTGAGCCTGATGATGACTGCTATCATGGCCTGGAGCAGTTTCCAGCCATTGTGGCACTGTTAGGTATAGGTAGCAAGGTGGACATGCTACTTCCCTCTTTCCACAGACACTGCAGCATTACCAGTGCAACCCACTCCTTAGTCCCAGTATAACATAGTAGAACTGGCACTGGTTGACAGAGTAACACAGGGTGTACCTCCCACCCCTGCAGCCTAGACATCAGTGGATGTTGGCAGTTCCCACCAGAAGGAAAGAGTACAATGTCATGGTTCCAGCCCCATACTTGAGCTGAGTGTCTCCATTGCCACTGCACAACAGATGTACAGGGCCATCATACAGATGCCAACTGATGCCGCCACAGCTACTGCAGAACTAATTGGTATGGTATGCGGTGCTCTGTATAATTATCTGTAAGAGGGCATTGCCCATTCATGTAGCATTTTGAAAGGTGTTCTAGGGTGTCTGTATCTTCAGGATGCCTGTGTATAGCCATGCACTGTATGCATGGCCATTCTCATAACTGATCTCCTCCATGCCAACTAGCAGTGTTGAGGGCATTGCAGCTCACCCTTAATGCAGATGTGAGTAGGGTGCATGTATCGAGTCTACTCATGGGGCATCCTACAGTTATGGAGCACACCATCCTCTGTTGCAGCTGTGGATTGCACAAGTGAAATTTCTTGGAGAGGCCATCATAGTGGATAGGGACATGCATGGGTGCTGCACATACTCCCTGTGGGCATTGTGGTACTCTCACAGAGGCACATGTACAGTGTAGCAATTTCTGCAGGAGCAGTGACTGCACACACACACACACACACACACACACACACACACACACACACACACACACACACACACACTCCCATTATCAGCACTCAAATCTTCCCAAGATAACCACACTGGAGGCAATACTACCTCCCTGAAAAGTCATCCTAAATCATCACACTCATCAGGCCATGACACACACACAAACCTACATCAGTATCCCCTATCCCCACAATGCCTGCTCCTTACACTTGTCATGTGGCCCTCCCCAACTACACATATGTTGGCAACTGTGCCTGCTCTCAATACTCTGTTATCAGGGTAGCCTTTTTTTGATACACAGTGTAGCCACTCCATATATAGTACAACATAGTTTGGTATTAAAATTGCACGCATCATTGTAAATCTTTGGTATATCTAATATGGCCCATAATTGTAAACCAGAGACCACCTCTTTGCCAATTCCATGGTATATGGTGCCTGCCATTGCCTCAGCTGATCATCCTTTGCAGTTCAGTCTTCCACAAACTCCTCACCAGGTGCCTCCTCCAATGTGGCTCCAGCATATCTTCTCCCTTGATGGCAGTCCCTTGGTGTTTCTGTTTGCATTGCTGATTAACATTGCACACATAGCAAATATTTTGCTGGATGTTTCAGGATCATTATGCAGGGCTCCACCAATGGCATCAAAACAGCAGAAGTAGGCCTTCGTGAATCCAAAGACATGTACAGTGAAGTTTCATTGTGTGCAATCTCTGTCATGATTTGTGGATTTCTTTTCAGTGTCATAGGTTCATAGGTTCATAGGTTGGTACTAGGCTATCGGCCCTAGGGCCTATGCAAGCCTCACCATAACAATTCCCTGGATATTTCTTCCCACAATATTTACTTCTGTGGGCCCCTGTCTAGCAGGGTAACTGACATGATCCCCAGGGTGAATTTCCTATCTCCCATCCAATCATCAAGGTTCCTTTTGAAGCGGGCCAATGAGGCGCTCTGCTTGACATGTATGGGCAGTCTATTCCAAAGTATGGGGAGTCTCTGGGTCAGGAACCTATCCCTCCAGCAGATTTTGTTCATTGTGATGATAAGGTTTAGATCCCTGGAGCGTGTGGCTCTGAGGGATTGGGATTTCTTTAAGTGGAGCATGTCCAACAGCTCAGGGTTTGACATGGCCTTGTATGTTAAGCAGAGATCACCTCTGAGTAGACGATATGCCACAGAGTATAGCTGGTGTTTTTTAGACGGTCAGCATATGGCATCTGTTTTAGGCCTGTGATTCTTTTAGTGAGGTATTTCTGTGGCCTTTCCAGCTGTTGCAGATGTCTTGTGAGGTACATACCAAATGGGGCATTATACTCTATAATGGGTCTAATGAGGGATGAGTACAGTGGGACAATGACTTCCTTTTTTCTGGATGAAAAGCCCTTAGTGATGAGGTGTGCCACATAGAAGGATTTCCTGACTGTTGTGGTGATGTGGTTATCGAAAGTGAGACCACTGTCCACCTGTGTCCCTAAGTCTCTCATCACACTTTCGATGTTTAGAGTCCTGCCACCTATGTAGTAATTCATGGGTACATGTTTTTTTCCAAAGGGGATAACTATACATTTCTTGGCATTAAGCTTGAGCCCATGGCTCTGGCACCAGGCATCTGTTTCTGTAAGGCCCTTTTGTAGAATATCCACATCATTCAGGGATTCAATAATGGCTCCCAGTTTGCAGTCATCTGCAAACTTTGTTAGCCAGAGTCCCTTAATGTTGGTCTGTACTTCAGAGAAGTAGATGCCAAACAAGAGTGGTCCAAGGACTGAACACTGAGGTACTCCACTTGTCACTTGTCTGGAGCTGGATTTGGAGTCGGCTACTTTTACAGTCTGGGTTCTGTCAGTAAGCCAGTTGGCAACCCATCGAGTGAAGTAGGGATTTATGCCCAGCTTAGTACTTCAGAGTATGTCTGGTATCACCATTAAGATGTCCCTGAGGGGAAATTACCACACATAAATCAGTGATATAAGATGGCCTTATGCCAAATATGGGCATCGAGGTCACTGACTGTCTGCTGCACTGACAAATTATGCATTGTGCCTATACATTGTACCAACTGACAGATGCAGTGGAATCCCTTACAGTTCATATTTCTTGTCCCTGTATCCCAAGTTTGGTCTTGATGGCAGTGTGAATGCATCCCACAAACCTGCATGTAAGGGCAAAATATCTATACCAGCTCCTGCATGATATCTCAGTCCATATGGTAGTGGTCCACTATTTCTATGTCACTGAGAGGATGAAATCTTAGGTGTAATTGAATTCTTCTACAATGAGTCAGGTGAAGCCATGCATTTCCATGGCTACTGGCTGCAAGGATGGCCTCATAAATTTACATTTGTGCAGTCTCTGTCTCCATTTATTAGGATTTTATGTCATAAAAATGTACTGACAGTCGTGACTTATTGTATAATTTTTATATGTCTCTGACTCATACCACTGTATTTTTATCATCATTTTCATTAACTATCATTCTCATAATAATGTTGCTCTTTTCAATCTCATTATATGCTCTTCTGTAACATGTTTACTATGGTATTCTGTTATCTTGAGGGACCATGATATGTGCGCCTCTGAATTACCTCCACCTTTTGTGCCATAGAGCAATTGCAAGATGAGTGATTTGTCTCTGAATCCCAGGGACTGTTGTTGATAGCTACATGATTTTACTCGTGTCATACAGCAGAGCAGAGCTAAATGAGTTTAATGGTTGGACTTAATCATTATTTTGTTTGCAGGAGTTTTTGCTTTGTATCCATTGTTGTACTTGTTTAACCTTTGATGTTTTATGGCAGTATTACAGTCATATTTCTGTGTGCCATCTTTTAAATGCAGAGTTTAAAATAAGAATGCTGTTAGTTTTTCAGTATTTACCTGAACAAGTAGATAGGACAGAGGTATAGCTAGGGCAGGGGAGAACAGGTAGCTGGCTGAGGCACACAGTGTTAGGTGATGTTATTGGCAGGTGTCAGTGTTGCTGGAGTGCAGTGCCAGCATTCAGAAATGAATGCTGATATTGCACTTAAAGTCAAAATTGAAACACTGAAGTGATTTGTGCTTGGTCATGTAATAATCACAAGCATTTGTTATATTTTTGTAGCAAGTCGGTTGTTACAGAGCTTTTTCAACTTTGTGAGGACCTCTTTTATTTTCTTTGTTCCACAACTTTGAGTTAAGGTGTTACAGTCTGGGGAAAAGCATAAAGTACCAGATATCCTTGCTGTGGTTCTGAGATGAGGACACACTAGCTTAATGTTTCATTTGTACTGTAGTGTCATTGCTGAAACATGAATTTAAGTGGGCAGATTTTGTTATTCTATCAAATTTGGGTATTTTTCATCTTGGCTCTCTGGCACAGCACAGAGGATAAAACCCTGATGGGGAACTAGATTACCTACAATCAATTAGCAGCTTGGGAAGCTGGAAGAACCAGGGGTGGAGGGTGGTAAGAGATGTGTGACTTGTGTTGGTATGCTACCTGTGAGGGATGTTTGTGGTAGCTCCTCCCACTGTGATGCCCTAGTGCTTCAGGGGAGTAGCATAGGCCATTTTCTTGAGAA
Source organism: Protopterus annectens (assembly GCF_019279795.1). NCBI lineage: Eukaryota > Metazoa > Chordata > Ceratodontiformes > Protopteridae > Protopterus > Protopterus annectens. The sequence continues at coordinate 1,244,485,137 of NC_056745.1, forward strand.
CAGAGTCTGGGGGGCGTGGGGCATGGGAGCCATACCTCTCAACTGTATAGATTTTCACATAATGTCCAGATTTTTGCCTCATATTTGTGGCCCGTTTTTCATAAAATTGTGGTTTTCTGGCAAATTAGTGGCAAATCATGAAAGACTGAAGTTAGAAAATAATGATAGACATTTGAGTTTCAGACTTCATACTCTTCAGATAATTCATGCTAATGCAAAACCTATTATTCTATAAACTTTCTAAGTTTGTAAGAGCATTATTTAAAAATTGTCCTTATTTTTGGACCTTTCTCCCACTTTTATTTATGGCTTTGTCCAGAGTTTTTGCTCTAAGAGGTTGAGAGGGATGATGGAGGCATCTACCCAAGTCAGTACGCTAGCCCTTGTTGATGCATGTCAAGCACCGGGCATGGCTCAGTATTAGGGGCCATAGGTGTCATCTCTACAGTAATAAAAAGGCTATGTCACCACCACCACGTGTTGGTGTAAAGCTGCATCCATAAACAAAATGTCCCAATGGCTGCCAGTATGACAGCTCTGTAATTGTTTTTTTATCTCAAGGGGGACAAATGGGATGGAAACAGTTCCCACCCCATGAGGGATAAACAGGTCAATAGATAGAGGATTGCTGATGACTGACAAGCAGTGGGATGCAAAAAAAGTGCAATTAACAAATGTGTGTATTTTCTGCATGTACGTATGCATCTGCATTGCACTCGTGCGTGTGTGTGTGTGTGTGTGTGTGTGTGTGTGTGTGTGTGTGTGTGTGTGTGTGTGTGTGTGTGTGTGTGTGTGTGTGTGTGTGTGTGTGAGTTATTGCACATCCTGATGAGACACCTTAATTTTACATAATGCATTTTAAGTAGCTATATTATAATACTTTGTTGTTGATAATACCTACAAAAAATATGTTAGATGTAATTGAGTATGTCTGTTATTGGAACCTGTCAATCTACACCTTACTGTTATGCATTATTTCATATCAATATCACATCATTACAGATCATACCTAACTCTATCCAAGTAAATAAGCACAGGGCTTTAGAAGTTAAAATTCTGGTATGTAAAAGTATTGATTTGTTTATGTTGCAGACAGCTTAATATAGAACATTTAAGACACACATTTTTCAGCTTTGTTGCTCTTGCATGAAGTGAGCATTTCTACAAGAGCTTGCTCATTATTTATTCTGCTTCCTGAGTTTCAGACTGCAAGGTTTTTGTTCTTCTCTCTATCATGGTGATACCTGGGGTACCACAGTGAAACAGTGTAGTACAAAAATGTCTGTAAAGCAGATTATATCTAGCTGCAGTATTTCACCTCAGAAACCACTGACTGACGTATATTTGAAACAATGCCTATATTTTCACTATACCATTTAAGTTACTAAATGTGGTATACTATGTCTGGAAACAAACAAACAAACATTAAAAAGTCACATGGTGCTGACATACACAGGGGACCAAATTCAGAAAAGTTACCTTTTCACAGTCAGAGGTGGCCATACTATGATACTTTAGCTTGAAGCCAAGCAGCACAAAGGTGGTCTGTTTCTTCAGCTGTGCTAAATGCTAATGAGCATTCCATGAGAGAGGCATATATTAATGTGCTCAGCTCTAGTATTGCCTGTGATGAGGAATTTAACATGGTTGCTTACGACTGTTCATGTTAATGAACATGGGCAAAAACCTGAGATCACAAATTACTGTAGGGATAAGTGCAGGGGAGTTTAGTGGACAGGTTGTGTTGGGGGTGGATGTATGGATATGTGTATGTGTGAGTCTGTGTTTGCCTGGGAGGTCACAGTAGTGGGGTTAGTTAGGAGATAGAGTAGGATTATATTTGTGTGTGTGTGTGTGTGTGTGTGTGTGTGTGTGTGTGTGTGTGTGTGTGTGTGTGTGTGTGTGTGTATGTGCTGTGTCTGTGTGTGTGTTGTCTATGTCTGTGTCTGTGTCTGCATATGGGTGAATGGGAGAGTATGTATGTGAGTCTGATTGGGTGGAGGGCTGTGTATATTTGTATACAAGAATATGGGAATGTGTATTGTGTGTGTGTGTGTGTGTGTGTGTGTGTGTGTGTGTGTGTGTGTGTGTGTGTGTGTGTGTGTGTGTGTGTGTGTGTGTGTGTGTGTCTGTCTGTCTGTATATTGGTGAATGGGAGAGTATGTACGTGAGTTTGATTGGGTGGAGGGTTGTGCGTATATGTGTGTGTATGCAAGAAGGCGTGAATATGTATTGTGTGTGTGTGTGTGTGTGTGTGTGTGTGTGTGTGTGTGTGTGTGTGTGTGTGTGTGTGTGTGTGTGTGTGTGTGTGTGTGTGTGTGTGTGTGTGTGTGTGTGTGTGTGTGCATGTGTATGAAGGATGAAGGGCTGTCATACCTTCACAATTCCTTAGAATGATAGGCAAATCCTGCAACATTGGGGGACCACTACACACAAGGGATATAACCTCAACTTCATGAGACCTGGCAAACACTAATTACCAGGGGTAACCCTAATCATGTGGGTCATAGAGACTACTAAACACCAGGGATAACTCTAAAGAAGTGAGAAGGATGAACACTAGACACCAACAATACTTCTTTAATATTAATGGCACTTTCAGAAGATATAGGTCATGGGGAGGGGGACATGACACACGAGGAGAACTCTTGTACTTTAACAGCACTTACAGAAGAGGTGGGTCATGGGAGGAATACTAGATGCTATGGAGATTTCTTATGCCTTAATGGCACTTACAAAAAATATGGATTGATGTAGGGTGTGATGGACGAGGGACATTACACCAAGGTGAATTCTTTAAAATCATGCTTTAATGGCATTAGGGTCATGGGGAACACAAGATACCAGGGAAAACAATGTACTATCTTGCCTTAATGGCACAAATTGTGGGCAGAGAAGAGCACTATTCTCCAGGGATTACATTAAACAACATTCCTTAACAACACTTACAGAAGATGTGGACAATGGGAATACTGGATACCATGGAGACTCTAAATAAGGTGCCTTAAAGGTATTTATTAAACAAAAAAAGATAATGTGGGTCAGAGGATACCACTATACACCAATGACAGTCTGAATAGTATGCCTTAAAAACACTAAAGGGGATTCAACCCTGCACTCTCCCACCTCTCACACAGGACATTAGTTTTCTACAGCACCCGTAAACACTATGGACAACTTAAAATACTACATAAAACTGAAAAAAGTAAAGTATAAAAGAGATGGAAAAGGGTTCAACCCCTGCCCTCTTGATACAGGACACAACAGCATTATCATACTATGCTAACTGACAAGTTAATGTAGCGTTTTTTTTTTTTTTTTACAGTATGATGGCTGTCATTGACATTATAAAAGGCCTGCAACAGTTTGAGAGTTACAAGCGGAGAGGAAAATGTCACTTACAAACATACCTCTCAAATTCATAGTGCAAGAAATCCTGACGAAGCCAAAAATAATGGGGAGATAAAGACACACTGTGACAAAGGGAGATAGTCAGCACAGCTATCTGGAATTTTGTAGATAATTATATGTCATTTGTGAATATCAGCATGATTCATATAAGATTTTTGTGTTACAACTGTATTATAATGGTATGTTATGTGTATATCAAACTAGTTTGTACAGATGTGAGTTGAAAAGGGTATTTGCAAAATGCTTGTGCTTAAAATGGATCCACAGTGTGTGCTACTGGAAGAGAACAGAAATGTACATACACTTTTGTAACTGTTTAAGATGTATATATTTTGACAGTGGAAACTGAACACAGGAGGTTAACCTCAGTCTAGTAAATTTCAGAAAAATAGCTGAAATTAAATTACTTTATGGCAGCTAAAGACAGAATGTCTGTACTAGGGAACTTTCTGCATTTTCTTTAGTGTGAATTAATTACTACTCTTGAAAGCATAAAGAAATTCAATTATTTTATGACTTCCAGCATCTGCCAGAGATATGAGGTTTATGTATTTTCACAGGTAGATGCTAAATACTGCTAGCTTCCAGCAGTAGGGGGATCACCTGGGATAGAGTCAGATGACAAAAAAGATGTCATTCTCCAAGCTATCCCTGCATTAATATTTGAGATATTAATTTGAGACCTCTCTTAGAGAGACACAGCATTCTATAGTCTGTCTGGGACATGACAACAACTAGAAGGTCCATTCACCACATCTGCCTTGCTTAAATAAGCTAACTAGAGTATAGTAATTCTCTTTAATTCAGTCAGGAATATAGTGAAGCATAGTTTAAATGTTTTCTTTATTTATTTGAGACTGTCCTGCAATGTTGTTTTAAATATTTCCTGTGATTTTGAACTCTGATGTCACTGTGAAAATATATTTTGTATTTTCTTGTTCTTTTATTATTTATTATTAAATATATTTAAACTTTTATTGTGGCTGATCTTTTTGAGACATATTTACGTTTTGAGAGTACTTGCATATTTATTTGGTGACACTGTGGGTCACTCCTAATAGCACTGCTCTTGATCAAACTACCATTTGTGTTAATATTAATATTACACAGTAAGATTCAACACCCTTTGTTAAGTGCCTTAAAGTAGCCAGTAAGGAGTTGGCTGGTGGCAGTAGTAACTCCCTTATAGTCTGGGCAAAAGGGGTCATAGCTAGTAAACCTGTGCTAGCCTTTTCCAGGTGTGTGTGTGTGTGTGTGTGTGTGTGTGTGTGTGTGTGTGTGTGTGTGTGTGTGTGTGTGTGTGTGTGTGTGTGTGTGTGTGTGTAAACCAAACTTCAAAAACTGTGTGTGTCAGCTACTTGGGCAGGGACATGAAGCACTGGTTGGACAGAGAGGGTGCTGGAGATTTTGGCTTGGCCACTCAGCTGAGATCTGAACTTTATAGCTGTGCTAGTGGGGAGTCTTACTAGGGATCAGGAGAAAGAGGGAGAAACCAGCCCTGGACTGACTGTGGTCTCTGTGTGCTCTTAAGGGAAATTGCACTTGATGCAGAAAGCTGCATCTGGAAATACTGTGTGTGTGTGTACTTGTCATCCTCCCAGTGTACATCCCCCACTGTTGCCAGTTCCTTGATTACTGGTCCAGTATTGGGTTGTCACATTTATTGGTGGCTGGGTGGCAATGGTGGGATATCCACATATTGGAATTCAGTGATGCAGATATTGAACTCCTGTAGCCTGGAAACAGTGGCCAGTAAAGAAGGTGTTTGTAATCTCAAGCAGCCACATGGTAAACAATCAGAGTTTCATATCACAATAGTTTTATTTTTTTAATTTTTGTTAACTTAGTCAGGGAGAGCAGGCAAGGATGTCAGCAGAGGATTATGTCAAGCTGACAAGGAGCCAGTTGGCTGTGATTTGCCAAGCCAAAAGATTGGTGCATGCCAACCTGACTAAAGCAGAAATGATTGCAGCTTTAATCGCAACTGCATCACAGACCAGGAACCAGAAGGACAACCAGACTGTCCTGGGGGATGTACAACTCTCAGAAAATTGACAGGTCAACCTTGCCTTAGAGGACCTAAAAATCCATCTGTAGTTAAACAGATTTGAACTGGAGGCCAAACATTTGGAAAAAGAATCAGCAGAGAGACTGAGATGTCTGGAGGCTGAAGAAAATAAGAGACTGGGACATTTGGTGATTGAAGAAAATAAGAGCAGAGGCAACAAGAAAAGGAAATGCTGACTCTTTGTCAGGGTCATGGATGTGATGGCGAAGGGAATAACTGAACCCCAGAAACAACAAAGTTCAGTAAATTTCTTCCACAATGTACAGAAGGTGATAATTTTGATAGTTTTAGTCATATGTTTGAAAGGGTATGTAAACAGCATAATTCTGACCAAGGGGTCTGGGAACATTTCCTGACCCCCCTTACTCCATGGTAAGTATGTAACTGCTATTTCTAAATTGTCTGATATGGATTGCTTAAATTACAATACTGTTAAAAATTGTTTATTAGAGTGCTTTATGTTAACACCTGAAGCTTATAGAAAAAGGTTTCATGAGCATAGATGCAAGGCAGATGAAAGTGAATGTGAATATATTGGTGAGTTAAGCACTTATTTTCATAGATGGGTGAGTGGGTGTCAGGTCACCACTTTTGAAGGGCTGTAAGATGTTTTGGTGAGGGAATAAGCCCTTAGCACCTTGCCTGAGGACATGAGAATCAGGTTGGCAGATAGGAAATGTAACACCGCATATGAGTTGTGGAAATAGTAGACCTATACCTAGCAAGCAGGACATCACTGCACAGGAAAGGGATACCCAGTGCTGCTCATGGGTCTATGGGAACCCATAGTGGGCAGCCTAAACTACCTCAACAGAGTCCACCAGGAACAGGGGAAGCCACTATTTCAGGTACACAGCCAGGATCAAGGATTAAATGTTTTAAATGTAACTAAATGTAACTAGTGGGGCCATGTAGCTTATAGATGTCTGTGGAGGTAAGGTGGGGAACAAAAGGTGGGAGAGTGACAGAATGCCAGCAGTAAGTTGTCTGGATACAACAAGGGTACCAAACTACTACAAGAGGTTATATCCTATCTTGGTAGATGGAAAACAGGCCACTGATAACAGAGACATGGCCTCTGACCTAAGCATTGTGAAACCTGCAATGGTTAAAGAAGAGTTCTACTTGCTTGGGCAGTCTACTACAGTCAGAAATTTAGGAAGGACCCCATTTCAAATACTTTTGGTTAGGGTTCACCTTGACTGGGAGGATAGAAAATGAAACAAGCTAGTAGGTGTGTTTGAGGATATTCCTACAGATGTCCTGATAGGGAATGATTTTGATTATACAGTAGCTTGTGTGGATGTAGTTACATGCAGTCAGGCTTGGAGACAGGCATGTAGGTCTGGTAGCCTGGGGGGACCCAGACAGACAACACACTTGAAGCCAGGACTGGTGAGGTGGTTACTTTAGGGAAGGAGCTACCTTGTAGCAGTGAGACTGAAGGTGAGACACAGCTGCTGGTGGGTACTGATGTTTCCTTGGACAGAGTGACTGCAAGGGCAGAGGTGGTTAGTAGTATCCAGGCTGACAGTGAGGCACTGCTGTCAGAGGATACCAGACTTTCTGTGGAAGGGGAGCTGGGAAAGACAGGCTCATCTCTCAGACCCTACATTACAAGGCTTGAGGGAGGTAGCTAGTGAGGCACCTGATTCTCAAGGAAAGGGGGAATCTGTATAATGAGACAGAGGGTTACTGTATAGAGAGTGGACCCGTGAGGGAGGACTAGGGGCTGTGAAAATACAGCAGTTGGTAGTTCCCAGAGTCTACCATCTTGCACTTCTAGTCATAGCCCATGATATTCCTTTTGCAAGTCATACGGGCATACAGCATACAAACAGACATATTATGCAGAATTGGCCTAGGATTTCCAGGGATATAACAGGGTACTGCAGGACCTGAGAGCAGTGCCAAAAGATAGGCAAGCAGGAGACAAGGTCAACACTCCTTTAGTGCCTTTGCCTGTGATTGAGAAGCCATTTCAGAAGGTAGCTATGGATATTGTGGAGCCTCTGAGTACCCCAAGTTCCACAGGGAATAAGTACATCCTAGTGGCAGTAGATTATACTACCAGGTACCCTGAAACAGTGCCTCTGTCCTCCAATGAGGCAGAAAAGGTGGTGAATGCTTTGTTATAGATTTTCAGCAGGGTAGGTTTCTCAAGAAAAAATACTGACTGACAGAGGTGCCAATTTCATGTCAGACCTGCTGGCTTGTCTGTGGAAGCACTGTAGGGTGAAGCACCTAAAGACCACCCCGTACCATCCCCAAACTAATGATCTGGTAGAGAGGTTAAACTCTGCACTAAAGACCATGCTATGGGCATTTGCAGACCAGTGCAAGCGGGAGTGGGACAAATATTTGCCCTTTCTTTTGTTTGATTACAGAGAGGTGGCCCTGGAATCCACAGGTTTTTCACCCTTTGAGTTGCTGTCTGGGCATAGGGTGAGGGGAACTTTAGATTTGATTCATGATGAGTGGGAGGGTGATTGTGGATCCAACAAGGAGTCTGTTATGGAATATGTCCTAAACCTCAGGACAAACCTCAGGGAGCTCATGGACTTGGCCCACGACAACCAGGCAGAAGCACAACAGCAGAAAAAGGTCTGGTATGACAGGAATGCTCGAGCTAGAGCGTATGCTGTGGGGCAGCAGGTTATAGTTCTCATTCCTGTCAGACACAACAAGCTGCAGGCAGCTTTGGAGGGACCCTTCTAAGTGGTAAGGAAGGTTGGTAATGTTAACTACCTGGTAGAACTGCTAGGCAGGAGGCAGGGGCACAAACTGCACCATGTTAACATGATAAAACCATACCATGACAGGGAGACCCTTGTGCTAAGTATTTGCAATAGGTGGCAGGAGGAGTCTGAGGGAGATCTATGACTACAGGGAGCCAGCCAGCAAAATCCCAAATTACTATGGTGGAGCCTAGGGTTGCAGGCATATGATACGACAGTGCAACACTGCACTGGGGTCAGCAATGCAAAGGCAGCTAGGATCTCAAGACAGGGTATGGGGTATTGTATCCCCAGATAGGCTCATCCCTCTCAAGCAACATTTCTCAAGAGTCACTTGAAAAACTAGCATGAGTCTTAGAGGGGGGGGTGACAAAGGGAGATACTGCTAGCACAGCTAGCTGGAATTTTGTAGATAAGTATATGTCATTTGTGAATATCAACATGATTCATATAAGATGCTTGTGTTACAACTTTATTAGTATGGTATGTTATATGTATATCAAATTTGTTTCTACAGACGTGTGTTGAAAAGAGTATTTGCAAAATACTTGTGCTTTAAATGGAACCACAGTGTGTCTTACTGGAACAGAATAGAAATGTACATGCCCTATTGTAACTGTTTAAATGTATATATTTTGACAGTGGAAACCGAACACAGGAGGTTAACCTCCGTCTAGCAGATTTCAGAAAAATAGCTGAAATTAAATTACTTTATGGCAGCTAGTGACAGAATGTCTGTACTAGGGAACTTTCTGTATTTTCTTTAGTGTGAAGTAATTACTAGTCTTGAAAGCATGAAGAAATGCAATTTTTATGACTTTCAGCATCTGCAAGAGATCTGATGTCTATGTATTTTCACAGGTAGATGCTAAATACTGCTAGCTTCAGATGACAAGAAATGATGTCATTCTGCTGGCTATCTCAGCAGTAACATCTGAGATATTAATTTGAGAACTCTCTTAGAGAAACACAGCATTCTGTATTCTGTCTTGGACCTGACAACAACAACTAGAAGATCCATTCACCACATCTGCCTTGCTCTTAAGTAAGTTAACTAGAGTATAGTAATTCTCTTAGATTCAATTAGGAATATAGTGAAGCATAGTTTAGCTGTTTTTTCTTTATTTATTTGAGGCTGTCCTACAATCTTGTTTTAAATATTTCCTGTGATTTTGAACTTTGGTGTCACTGAAAATATATTTAGTATTTTCTTGTTCTTTTAAGATTTATTATTAAATATTTAAATATATTTAAACATTTCATTGTGGCAGATCTTTGTGAGGCATATTTAAGTTTTCAGAGTACTTGCATATTTATTTGGTGACCCTGTGGACCACTCCTAATAGCCTTGCTCTTGGTCAAACTACTATTTGGGTTAATATTAATATTACACAATGTCACTCGCCAGCTCAGGATAAAACAGACAAGTGGTTGTGGGTTTAGTTCCAGCAGCTTTATTACACACAAACTGGTCTATATTAGAACGTCAAAAGTTCATTATTTGGAACGTTCTAACATCGACCCCTATTCAGCGAGGGAAAGAATTTGGTTGTCCGTTTGTGTCATGTCGCCATTTTCAGAGCTGTGGTGGGAAGTTACGGGATGGGTTCAGGTAAGTGTGCGATTGGGTGTGGGTTAGGGTTAGGGTGCGGGTTAGGTATGTGTGTGATTGTGTGGATGTGAGGGTTAGGGCAGGTTAGGTGAGTTAGGGTTAGGGTGCAGGTTAGGTATGTTTGCGATTGTGTGGACATGAGGGTTAGGGTGGATTAGGTGAGTTAGGGTTGGGGCGCGGATGAGGTGAGTGTTCGATGGTGACGGACCTTAGGGTTAGGGTTTGGGTTAAGGTAAGTGGATAGTTAGTGGTGTTTGTACAGTCTAATGTAGGGTTAGCTGCAAGATTTTGGGTGTATGTGTGTGGATTGCTGTTTGTTTGGTGTGCTTGTGTTGTGTGCATGTGTTTTGGAACAGCAAAATTTTCCCTAGGAAATAATTCGCTGTTCTGAATGTTCAGTGTTGTCAGCATTCGATGAATGGGGGTCGATGTTAGAACATTCGAAAAAGTGAACTTTCGATGTTCTAATATAGACCCCACACAAACACATCAGGAATGAGACTTTGTAATTAAATTTAAATAAACTTGTAAACAGACTGACTACCACACTCATACATGTTAACACTCTGGCTGTTTTTTCAAAATGGCACTGCTGCCTGCACATGCCCACTATTTATATGCCTGTGCTTACATCTGAAAATGCATCTTAAAGGTGCATGCACACACTCTGTTGTACATCCTCACTCTTTGAGAAATAGATCATATACCAAATGACAATATTCAATAGCATGTAATTTACAGAAATGATCTGTTGATATGCAATCATACAAAGTTAGACACATATAAAACAATCATGTCCAGGTTGCTGTGCATTTTACACTAGGTCTAGAAATACAACCTGATCATCTAACATAAAAGTTAGAATTGGATCTAGCAATGGGGACTGTCTTAAAGGAATGTTCAACTTTGGGAACAACTGGAACATCAGGAATTGGAATGGATACTGGGACATGTTCTTGAGTATGAACATTGTCAGGGTTGCTCTGAGATCTAGAGTCTCTATCGCAGGCACAATGCTGCAATACTATTTCTGATACAGGAAGAAGATGCCTGCAGTTTCTCCTATATTCTGTGCCCTCATATTCCACTAAGTAGGATCTCAGCTCAGCACATATACCTCTCACTTGACCAATTCAATCAAAGCCATTAGCTGTTTGCATCCTCACTGTCTCTCCTTCTTTTAATGGATGAAGAAATCTGCTCATTTTATCATAACTGGACTTCTGAGAAGAACACTGCTTAAAAAGTTGGGCTTTGATTGCTCTGTTGTTTTTAGCATTAGGCATCAACAAGCTAGAACTGATAGACAAGGTTGTTCTGCTTTGCCTAGATAGAAGTCTCTGAGCACGTGAGCCAAGTAGGTTATCACGGGTTATATATTTGAGATTAAGTAAATTCAACAAGATATCGGTATTGTCACACTTTGACCTTTCTAGTAATTGCTTTGCATTCTGTACTGCATGTTCAGCAAGGCCATTTGACCATGGGTATTCAGCACAACTAGTAACATGGATAAAGTACCACTCTTTTGCAAATATCTGAAACAATTGACTAGTAAACTGAGAACTGTTGTCAGAAATAACTTTATGTGAACTACCATGGACTGAGAAATAACATTTCATCTTAGTAATAACAGCACTGGATGTTAGATTAGGTAGCAAACCGATTTCAAACCAGTTCGAATAAGAGTCTACCAACACTAAGTAATGCTGATTTTTCCACTCCAATATGTCAGTGGCTACTGTTGACCAAGGTAGTTCAGGAATTGGGCTTAGCTAAAGTGGCTCTTTTTGCAAAAGCCTGGCTTAGTACTGTTGCACACTGAACAAGAAGAAAACACATTATAAATGTCTTTCAACAGAGAAGGCCAAAATACTATTCATCTCACCCTTATTTTGGTAGAATTGGAACATGGGTGGCCATGATGCAAAATCTGGATGTTGTCAGGAAGTAGGAACAATAACTTTGGACCTTTGAAAATGATAACATCTTCCATCAGCATCTCATCTCTGTATGGAAAATAAGGTTTTACTTCTGGTGTTACACAGGATTTCTTCAACAGCCATCCTACATTGATAAGCGGTTGAGCTTTTGCAAAATTGGATCAGTCTTTGCGTGATATTTCAGCTCATTAAGTCTCATGGTAGAAAAAAGTACACATTTCCATGACATCAAAGGGAAAATTCTCTGCATTAAGCTGTTCTGTGGTATTTCTGGGTGATCTGGATAAAGTCCAGAAACTTTCCTGAGGTTTCTGTTATGCTCTGCTTCACCTTTGTCTCCAACCAGTAAATCCTCAACTATTACTGCACACTGGTAGCCTGAAAATAATTTGCTCCATTGCATGCTGAAAGACTCCACTGGCAGAATTTATTCCAAAAGGCATCCCAAGGAATCTGTATCTACCAAATGGAGTACAAAATGTTGTCAGTAGTGAATATTTGCGATCGAGCATTACTTGCCAAAATGAACTCTTTGCATCTAAGACAGAAAAAACTGGCATTTGGTATGATGGTGGAAATCTCCCTGACTGTACACATAGAATGATGAGGTCTTTTTAATGCTTTGTTCAAGTCTCTTGGGTCAATGCATATTCTGATCTCATCGGAATTTTTCTTATGAGCAGCTATCATGGAAGACACCCACTCAGTTGGTTCTGTGACTGGACAAATCACACCTTGCTACATCATCTTGTCTAACTGGACATTGACTTTGACCTGCATACCTATTAAACTCTCCTTGCTGGTCTGACCACTGGACTGACTTCTGGGTCTACTTTCATGGAGTTCACAGCTGGAAGTTTTCCTAGCTTGTTGTCGAAAACATCAGCATACTCTGAGAAAATATCATCAGTGATGCTGGAACTGGGACATGTGCTTACATGATGGACGTCTTTGGTAAAAGAAAGCAGTTTCATTCTCAAACTGTCTCTGAGACCTAATAATGACTGCACGGGTCTTCTGACTACATAAAATTGCAAACTGTAACTGTTCCCAGACGAATAACATGAAAGCACTACTGAGCCTTTGGTTTGAATCTCTTTACCTCCATATGCAACAAGCATTGCACAACTGACCAAATTAAGTTGCTCTCACCAGCCCTCACTTTAGCAACACTTTGAACCAGTGTTTACTTTGAGCTCTGTGGGTTTCCCATTGATCAGGACAGTACAAAATACTTCCTTCTTTGCCAGAAAATCTACTGCATTAACCTTTTCACTGGCGACTGATACAACATCTACATAGAAAGTAGGGTTGCTGCTCTCTATATTATCAGCTTGCTTTTTTGAGTGACCTTTCTTAATAAGTGAATCAGGGTTGCTTGATTTACAAAACTTGAAAATTATTTCATTTTTTCACTTGTGGCATTACTGACTAAATGCTAAGCACTTCTCTCTTTTAGACTCATGACTGGCACCACAATTACGACAGTTAACAATAAGACTTGACTTGCTGACTTGCCCTTATACTGCACTGAGCATGCCCTTTTTACTGAACTAGTTTTAGAACTTGCTAAAAAGCTACAGCTCTTCCCAGGGAAACCCACAGAGGTTGTGGCTGCCATGTGCGTAGGCCTGTTTCTGCTTGCCATGTGCTGCATGCTGTCTATGCTTTCTCTAGAGGGTGTTGAAACTATGCTTTTATCACTTGCAAGCATACTTGTGTGCCTTTCTGTGTGCTCATGGATTTGACAAATCTCTATGGCTTTGTTTAATGTTAAATCACTGTCATGAAGTAAAATCTTTCTCATGGCAGCACTATTAACACCACACACAAGCCTGTCCTTTATGAACTCATCTTTCAAGTGACCAAATCTAAATGTTTTGGCCTTATTTCTCAAGTCAGTGATATAAGCTGCAAAAGTTTCACTTGGCTTTTGGTGTCATGTATAAAATAAGTGCCTCTCTAATGTAACATTTGCCTGGGGATTGCACATTTCTCTATATTTATGTTTCAAGTAATCAGGGTCCTCCCTTGATTTAGCCAGCACCACAATATGGTAGCTTTCCTTCTCTCCTGCATACACTGCCAGTGCATACATAAATGAAAGCTCTCTTTCAATGGCTTCTGACCCAGCTAAGTTAAGTAAAATGAATGCCATTGTACATGCATCTTTGTCACAAATAGCTGCTTGTATGAAAATATTATATTCCTGCTCATATCTTCTTCTTCTTCTCTTTCGGCTGTTCCCATTACGGGTCGCCACATCAGATCATCTGATTCCATTTCTTCCTGTCCTCTGCATATCTGTCACACCAGCCACCTGCATGTCCTCTCTCACCACATCCATAAACCTTATCTTAGGCCTTCCTCTTTTCCTCTTACCTGGCAGCTCCTTCCTTAGCATCCTTTTTCCAATATACCCAGCATCCCTCCTCAGCACATGTCCAAATCAATGCAGTATCACCTCTCTGACTTTGTCTCCAAACCGTCCAACCTGAGCTGACCCTCTAATATACTGATTCCTAATCCTGTCCATCCTTGTCACATCCAGTGCAAATCTTAACATCTTTAACTCTGCCACTTCCAGCTCTGACTCCTGCCTTTTTGCCAATGCCACTGTCTCCAACCCATACAACATAGCTGGTCTCTCTACCCTCTTGTAGACCTTCCCTTTCACTCTTACTGGTACCCTATTCCTGTTCAAATATTCTTCAATTCTCTGCTGTATTATGGGAAAAACAAGTGGACTAGGTCTGCAAAATGCCTCTGCCATATCAACACATAGTAGTGAAAGTGCTTGAAATTATGTACGAACATACACACATAAGTATACATGCCAGAACTTTATGCCAGTACTTGTAATTATGCCCAATAGCACAACAGATTCTTTGAAATCACTGCACTTTGCCAAATAAATTTTTGTAGCACAAAAACACTTTGAAATCACCATACTTTGTAAAACCACTTAAACCAACCACCCTTGCTGCCAACAATCTTTCTGCCGAATACCTCCAACTTGCATCCAGGGCCATAGCCTACCCTGTCACACTACTAATAAATAGATTTATTACCAAACATGTCATTCCAACCTTGTGGAAAACCTCTTTCATCATTCCCCTTCACAAGGGCAGTCCCTCTACCGATCTCTCTAACTACCAACCCATCGCAATCCTCTCCCCCCCATCCAAATTTCTAGAAAGGTGCATTCACCATCAATTCCTCACCCACCTTCTCTCTAAAAACCTTCTATTCAACTCACAACATGGCTTCCACCCATCCCACAGCACCACCACAGCCATAATTAACTTCACCAACACCATAAATACATACAAGAACCAAGGTAAACTTGTCTCTGCCACCTTTCTAGACTTATCCAAAGCATTCAATACAGTTTCCCACAATAAACTCCTAATCTGCCTCTCAGATCTCAACCTTGACAGCCCCACCCTGCTCTGGTTTAATAGCTATCTAAACAACCACCACCAATCTGTCAAATGGCTTAACTCTCTTCCAGCCCCACTCCCAGTCACGGTTGGCATAACCCAAGGTTCCATTCTCAGCCCGCTCCTGTTCAACATCTTTACAAACCAACTCCACTCAGCAACTACAAATGCTGAAATAGTCCAATACCCTGATGATACAACTCTGATCTGTTCTGAATCCCACAGTCAACCTCTTCAACATAAACCCAACAATCCTTCACTGAAATAGAAAATTGGATAAACAAATCCCAATTAATATTAAACCCAAAGAAAACACAACTTATGTTGTTCCACCCAACAAAGACCTATGATACGACCTTCACTATATCCTCAGCTAAAAAGACCCTCATCACACCAGTCCCAAAACTAAGTTGCTAGGATTTACAATTGACCAACAACTAAAATACAACAAACATATATCCCTCAATCTCTCCAAAGTCCACAAGAAGCTAGGGACCCTCTATCGCCATAAAAGGTACCTAACTTCCAAAGCTAGACTTGCCATAGACAGAACCCATCTGCTAGCAACACTGCTGTATGCTTACCCAGTGTTAATGAATCTAAATAAAACTGACCTTACTAAACTCTCCACATAATATAACAAAATTGCCAGGTTTGCTACCAATGCCAGATCACGCTCCAACCAGTGCCATTCCCTACATACACTACACTGGTTAGAATTCCCAAATTTACTATGATGCCACTAACTCAACCTGAGACACCAGATCTTATATTATCCTGAAAAAAACCCTACCCTGACTGACCTTCTAAATGTCTACAATTCAAATAGACAGTTATGATCCTGTAGCAAATCTCTGATAGAAATTATCCAGTGTAAAGACAGCTCTGGGGAATCTCTCTTCCCTCACAAAGATGCAAAAATATGGAACACCCTGCCTCCTGACCTCAGACTACAAAAATGTACATTCACCTTCAAAACCCTACTAAAATCTTATCTATATGCCAACCATTTATGTAACTGCAATGGACCTCCCTGAACTCCCACCCTGCCAAAGGAAGTTACCTCCTAATGCTTCAGACAAACATATAATACTGTGTTACACTGTTTTTCTTTGTACATACTGTAAATATTGTCTATATGCCTATACTATACTAATGCTCTGTAATATAAAAACACTGTACCTACACTTGTCTATAAAGTGTATGATCACATGTCTGTACTTTGTCTCTGTATTAATAACCTGTTAACCTTTCTACATGTGTTTCCTAAACTTTGTCACCCTGATTGTTATTATAAATTGTTCATAATACTGAAACTGTTTGGAGCTTTTCTCCCCAGGACTTCACTGAAAATGGACACAAGCTGTTGAGCCGGACTATCCTGGTAAGCAAATGTTAAATACATAAATAAATAAATCAGTGTAAGAAATATTTTAAAATGGCTGTACTTTGCGAATAAACTGTACACAGTGGAAAAAGCCCAGAGTAAGAAACACTTCAAGATGAATGCACTTTGCAAACAGGGCTAGTCTTTGATCAACTGGTGCCCTAGGCAAAAGGGCTCCACAGTGCCCCCCCACACACACACCTCCAAGTGCTCCCATTTGTGTGTACCTACACTGACCAGATTACTTTTTCCTTCTTTTTTTCACAATTTGTCTTACTGTTCAGGTTTTCCTGTACTCATTCAAGATACTTTAAAAAAACAATTTCTTTACTATAAATAAATAAATATATATATCCTAGAAAAGTGCCCCTGCTAGAGTGGCACCCTAGGTGACTGCCTAGTTGACCTATGCCTAAGGCTGGCTATGTTTGCAAATAAATTGTATACAACACAAGAACCTTTTAAATTGGATGTACTTTGTGAAATAACTCTGTACAGTGTTAGAAACACTTTGAAATGGCAGCACCCTACAAATAAATGCACACAGCACACAAAACTTTTTGAAATGACTGTACTTTGACTGCACTTTGGAATATAACTGTACTATGCACACAACAAAGTCTTTGAAATAATTGCACCATAATAAAGCACACACTCTACAAACACTTTGCACACTCAGATACTTCGAACAACTCTAGTTATGCTTTGACTGGCTTCAGTTAATGCAAAATAGTAGTTTGTGCCCAAATGCAGTCTTTTACTAAAAACATCCAGTCACCTTGCTTTTTAAGCTTAATTTGCTCTTCTAATGTACTTGTTATGCCCTTTTAATCTCTTATCATGCTCATTATACTTTTCTTGTGCCAGTTTTATTTCAAACATGCTCATTATGCAAACCAAAGGTAATTTTGAGCCCCTTATGTATAGTTCTGCTAGTTTTTTTTTTGCAATTAATAATGCATTTTGTGCCTTTCTTTTGATTACTAGTATGTTTTGTGGTACTTGTTTGATTAATATGTTTTGTGCCTTACAAATGCTCTGTTTCATTTTCTCTGCCAAATAAATCATTTGTGCAAGTTTTTATTACCTTAAGCTCATTTCGGGAATTGTTTCTTTGCCTGAGCTCTGTTTCACTCAACCAGCCTAATCTGCCTTCAGCTTCAATTCTGCTCCTCGTGACTTGAAGAAGTTGCTCTCTTAATCCCACTTCTGACACCATGTTGCTTGTCAGGTCAGGATAAAACAGACAAGTAGTTGTGAGTTCAGCTCAAGCAGATTATTACACACAAATACATCAGGAATGAGGCTCTATAACTTAAACTTAAATAAATTTATAAGCAGACTGCCTACTACACTCATACATGTTAACACTCTGGCTGTTCTCTCAAAATGACACTGCTGCTTGCATATGCTCACTATTTATGTGCATGTGCTTACATCCAGAAATGCTTCTTAAAAGTACATACACACACTATTCTACACACAGTAAGATTGAACAACCTTTGTTAAGGGCCTTAAAGTAGCTGATAAGGAGTTGGCTGGTGGCAGTGATAACTACCTTAAAGTCTGGGCAAAAGGAGGCATAGCTAGTAAACATGTGGCAGCCTTTCCCATGTGTGTGTGTGTGTGTGTGTGTGTGTGTGTGTGTGTGTGTGTGCGTGCATGTGTGCGTGCGTGTGTATGTGTGTGTGTGTGTGTGTGTGTGTGTGTGTGTGTGTGTGTGTGTGTAAATCAAACCTCAAAGAGTGTGTGTGTCAGCTACTTGGGCAGGGACATGAAGCACTGGTTGGACAGAGAGGGTGCTGGAGGTTTTGTCTTGGCCACTCAGCTGAGATCTCAACTCTATCTTGGAGAAGGGAGACAATGTGATCCTCTGTACCACTTACCCTAACATGGGTGTCAAGGAATTGATTGCAGCAACTATTTGCCCAGTGTGGCTTGCTCTTCACATAAACCAGGAGAGAGTGCCTCGATGCATGTTGAGACATATACATGGGTCCTCTTAATCAGTTGCTTAAATGGATGTGACCATCTGCAGTGGGTAGTGGATTAGACAAGGAGGGAGTATACTTTAAAAGAAGAAATTATGTTTAAGGAAGTTTGGGGGCAGGGTTCAGAAATGGGACCTGAATGGCTGGGGCAGGAGGAAGGGAGAGTGTGTGTGTGTGTGTGTGTGTGTGTGTGTGTGTGTGTGTGTGTGTGTGTGTGTGTGTGTGTGTGTGTGTGTGTGTTTGTTCTTCAAAGCAAGTGCTGGAGGATGCTCTGGTTCATAGCACTGGCATAGGGCACTGGTTGAACTAGCTACATTTCTGTCAATGGCATCCATAGATTTAGACGTGATCTCTTTGTTTATAAGCTGTGAAATATAGGATTTTTCTTACAACAATGAGCACATGTTGGACAAAAGTTAGGCCACTGTCCACAAGAGTAGTCAAATCCAGAACAACTGGGTTAAGTTGTAGTAGTGTATTGTCAATGTAGTAGTTCCCCATGGTAGATGACTCCCCCAAAGGATATGATACTGCAGTTTTTGGCATTTAGTTTCAGTTCATGATTTTGGCACTGGTTATTTGTATGGGACAAATTTTCCAGCAGGATGGCTAAATCCTTTGAGAATTCAGTGACTGCTCCTAGCTTGTAGTCACCTTCAAATGTAGTCAGCCAGAACCCTTTTGTATTGGTTTTTACTTCACAGCAGTACATACTAAACAGGAAAGGTCCCAACTCAGAATCCTGGTGGACTCCACTGGTGACTGGTCTCTTTGTGGAGGTAACCACCCCATGTTGATTTCCTGCATCCTATCTGTGAGCCATTTGGCAATAGGCATTTATTCCCAGTTTATTTAACTTTTCTACTATGCCTGAGTGAGGGAGTGTGTCAAAAGCTTTGGCCAGATCAAGGTATGCAAGGCATACCCATTTTATCTTCAGCCATTGCTTTGCTTCCATTTCAAAAAATCCACCAGGTTGAGTAAGCATGACTTGACTTTGATGAATCCAAACTGAGATGGGTCCAGTGCTTGGAGGTTCCCTATGTCCTTTTTTATTAGTTTTCTGATAATTTTCCATAGCTTGGTAAATGAGGCTGGTCGGGGTCCTCCCTAATGAAGGGAAATGACTGTAGCTGTTCTCCATTTGCTTGGCACAAAACTATGGAGGCTGAGGTGGAACAGTGTAGTTAATGCAGTTGCTAAATCTTGTTTCATGCTATTTAAGATACTTCCATGAAAATGGTCAGTACCCATCGATACATTATTTTTATTTATTTGACATATTTTGTATTTATTATATTTATATGTTATTTCCATTTGTTAGCCAAGGTAGTCTGTCTGAGCAAATGTCTGTTTCCAGAGAAAGAGTAGGGAGAAAAACGCCAAGGACTGTTTTTATGAACAGTTAATGTCCATGCTGCTATTGTGTGCAAGTACCGGCATGACACATACAACAATAACGCATCATTTTTTATTCATTAAAAGGCTCTACATGTTATGTAGAGCTGCCAAACAAAGGTAAACAGCAGATTATGCTAATGAAAGTATAATCAGCTGAATATATGCTAATGAAACAATCTAATATGGCAGAGCCATTCAGGAAGCTCTAATGTAATTGTGTAGAGATGATGTAGTCCTTTTCCATAAACACCAAATACTATTGGAATACGGCCACCATCATAAATAGAAAAAAAAGCAATATTAGGGACTGCTGCTGCTCTCTTATATGTACATGTGAAGCAGGCTGAAATCTATGCTGCTGCTGCTGTTGCTGATAGACCTTGTCCAAGGAGAACAAGGGTGTTCAGACCCCATATAACATATCATGGACTGCATGCCATTTAAATAGTAGAGTGGTACAGGGTCAATAAAGAAACACTATAGGAACTCTGCAACCTCTGCCACACCCGCATCAGACCCAGGGGAAATCAAGGTGATCCTATACAGTAGAAAATAAGGTATGTGTAGCATTAAGGATATTAGCTAATGGTATATTCCAGAGACGGACAGGGGATATACTACAGGGGTCACAAGTCTCAGACTCCAAAATATTTCACCAATGTCTCAGCATTATGCTAGAACACATAACAATGTACTTATATAAGGACAGAACAAGATCAGTGCAGGAGTTTTATGCTGTAGTACACTTTCCTGCAGTCTTGGGGCTATAGACTGCATTCACATAGAAATAAAAGCACTACCTCGTGAACAGGTGAACATCAACAGAAAAGGGTTGCATTCATTCAACTGCCAGGTTGTCTGTAATGTCTGAGGGATCATCCTAAATGTCTGTGTAGGCAACCTAGGCAGTTACTAAGGCTCACACATATGACACACCTTGTAGCTTTACACAAGGTTTGTTAGGGGAGATGCTCCACAAGGCCATCTAGTGGGTGATACAGGTTAGTCACTGGAACTGTGGCTCATGACACCCATCAGAAATGCACACACACACACACACACACACACACACACACACACACACACACACACACACACACACACACACACACACACAGAAGAAGGATACAAAGATGCACACGCTCTAGCTAGAAACAATATAGAGCATGTGTTTGGCATGCTGAAGTCACAGTTCTACTGTCTAGACATATCAGGGGGTGCCCTGCAGTATGACCCAGGCACCTGAGCAAAAGGTCTGTGCAATGTTTCATAGTATCATCTTGAGAAAACAGCTTCAACAGGGACAACAAGGCCTAGGCCCACACATTTCTGAACCACAGGCATTTCCAGCACATACAGATGAGGATTTTGAGGGAGAACCTTCAGCTGCAGAGGTAGCCAGCAGAAATAGGCATGCACACTATGCCCTCACTCTGGCTAAGAGGCAAAGGACAGCACACACACACTCCCCACATAAGACTTAAAGGTTAGAGCATACACTCAGCAAGTGAGGCAAATGACAACACACACATTCAGCAGCAAAGGAATACACATAACAACCTAAACACATATAAATATTAAAAGTTATACCATCCTATGTCCTCAGACAGAGACCATTTCAAAACACACAACTTGTAACTGTAGTAATGTTAAGGTAAGTGCAGAACCTGTATTATAGGAAAAATGTATAAGAAGGTAAACTACTTACATATTGTCAGTCATAAATGTACGCAATCAGAACCTGTGTGAGGTGTCCACCAGTAACATTCTTGGCTTATAGGAATGATGTCTACAATATGCAGGTATGTAGTGTACACCATAACCATCATCAAGCTGGCCACTTGCCCACTGTATACAAAACAGTCATGTGGACAATTATATCAAAGTTTCACAAGCCAGAAAATAGGCAGGAGTGTAATATCATTGGTCTGAATGCATGAATTACAATACTTAATGAAAAAAGCCTTCTGAAATGAATATTTACAGAAATATCCACAATTCTGTTATGTACTAAATATGCATATAATCAACATACTGAGAAAGACTCTCTTAGTTATCCACTACATGCATTAGACATGTATGCATCCCTAAGCCAAATCTCAATGAACAAAGGGCATGGCACAGTCATCATTATTTGCACAGGGTTGGCAGGTGCAATAGTCCAAGGCTGACAACAAAGTAGTAAGTGTGTATGAGTAAGACACACAGAACATTCAGTAAAACAGGAAATATCTTAGGCCCACTAACAGGAGATATATCCCAAACATTAAGGTTTTCTTGGCTTGTGTGTGCATAGGTCATTATGGTCAGTTTTTGTGAAGTATGTGTGTGTATTTGCATGAACACAATCAAGCTCTGTGTTAGCATTATGTCCTGTCATGTCTGACATATGTGAGCTGTGCATGGCAGAGCTGTCATCACTCCTGACCATGCAAGCTGCCTCTTCCAGGATTTGCATTGCCACTTCCATGTCCCTGTCTCAAAGTAGGGGTGCTACCTGAATGTGAGCGATGTCTGTTGGATGAGCTCTCTTCACAACTATGTCCAGGATCACAACCCCTGTGGCGTACCATATCTAGGTTTGTAAACCCTAATCACTGATGGAGCAATGAAAGTAGTCCACTATTAGAGCAGGCTCTGGCACGGCAAAATTGGCTAAAACCAAAAGGATGTTGCAGCTCAATGGACATGTGGATACTGGTCCTTCCCAACAGATGTTCCATCACAGACACTGCCCAATCTACAGTGTCATGCAATCTAACCATTAAGTCACTCACACATTTGAGGTAGTCACTCACATCAGAATGTGCCACATTTAGGACTCACATAATCTTTTTCTAGGTCCTTGTCAAGCATGTCTGTTCCTCCATGATGCCTAATACATACATCCGGTGGCATGTAATGACACCTCAGCTTCAGGATGAGGGTGGATAGTAGGCAACATCTTGAAAAAGTCTCTGAATGAACAGAGACCAAAGCGCTTGATATATTGCTGATTTATTGCTGCTATTCAACTTATTTTATTAACTTATTTCATTATTTTATTATTTTATTTTTCTGCAAATAAAGTGCTCTTTGAGTTAAATCTCCATTCATACTGAATTCAGCTTATCTGTAATGACCATAGCTGAAAGGGAGTTCTCCTGTGGCACTGACAAATAATTACCTTCTGCTTTATGTACAAACGCCTTTCTGTTCTTACCATTATAGAGATGCAGTTGTCATGGTTGTCTATGTTTGAGCTCTAGCCGTTAAACATGAGATTGGAATTTGGCACCAATTCAGGCTTAGAGTTGATTCTTGATTTCTGCAAGCATGGCTGGTATGGGAACTGATGTTGCTGAATTTAGAGCACAAAGATGGGGTGTTGAGGAGTTCAAGATATATGTGGTACTCCTTGTGAAATGCTTCAGCTGTAGGCTGCTGCAAGGAGACTAAACTGTGTCTCAGTATAATACTGAGGCTTGGAACAGATTAGTTAAGGCTGTCTACAGTTCAACTGGCATCCCATACACAGGAAAAAACTGTTGTCACTACTATAGTGACCCGGAATGCTGCGAGAAGGACCTCCTTATCTGATGAGAGGATACGTTTAGGACTGCTGACATCCCTCAGTTGTGTAAGTACACTGACTCATCACTATTAACTGCTATAGAATGCAAGACACACCAGCAGTGTTACTCAGTATGCTTTCATGTCCCTTCTCTTCTTCTCTGTTGTACAGCTGCTGAAATCATTGCAGTGAACCATGAGGAAATACCAAGAGAAATGAAATCACCTCATAGAGGCACAGGTACATATACATCAGGTCTTAATGTAACCCTGATAAATATTGTAATTGTATGCAGTATGTCAGTACTGGAACAAATAGTTGTATCTCTGATATCATAGCAGTGCAACTGATTAATGGTACAACAGAGTAAAACCTTCCCATCATACCTGGATGTGCCAAAGGTGTGTAGACTGGATCATCATAACTGTTTTTTTCTGAAATTATATAGTCACGTGATATGCCATGGATCTAATTCTCTCTCTTTTTTTTGTCTCACCCCACTCCCTTTCTCTCTCCTTTCTGTGGGGGAGAATATTTTATATGACTTAAAAATATTCTGTTGTCATACATTTCTGCTTACAAAAACTGACACGCAGAACAGAGAGATAGACTGACCACTGCAGATTGGCCCATCATCCCTCCACAAGTTACAGCAGTGACACCTAACACGTCAGGGTCCTAAGCTGTTATCAATGCCACCACAGCCCCTGCCCTACCCACCCCATCTCTATCAGGTAATTCTTTCCTGGCAGCTGCTGCACTGGTACCCTCTGGGAGTAGTATTATTGGAGGTGATGATTTTGATATTTACCAAGAACTGACAGGACTGGTGTAGTTTCTAATGGAAAGGGGTCTTGCTGCTCAAATTAGACGTGTCAAAAATGTGCTTCATTACATTGCCAAGATGATGCTACATCAAGCATTGACATAGGAAACTGAGATAGGAGACAGTGATGAGAGTTCTGAGGGTGAGGACTAGATAATTACTATTGAAAAGCTACACATTGGTGCACATCTGATGCCTCCTACCTATCCCCAATCATGGTGTTCCCAAACCTTGTGTCCATCACCATCCTTGTCTGTCTTATTTGTCCTGTATGTCTGCGCCTACTTCCTCACCTAACCTTCCTACCTGACCTTCAGATTCCAAAGCACCTCCCCAACATTCCTCTCTTTGAAATTAAAAAAAGTAAAAAATGGGCACCTTTCCCACAAAAAAAATAATAACCAATTCATAGCTCTCCACTTCTTCTATGTGTCTTGTTGACACATTTGATTTGATACAATTGGATGTTTATTCTTGTGTCATCTATCCTTGATGTGACGATAATCCAAATTCAGCAAATTCTGTCTACACTTCTACATTTATGTTATGAAGAAGTAGATAGATATGGTTCTCTCCCACTACCTTCCTACAAATTTCTCTATACTTTCCCTGTGTCCTCCCCTCTGTTTGTCAACCCATTTCACCACTTTCCTGTCAACCCCATTTCCGAATTTTCACATGTTTAATCTGGTCAAAAAAGTAGAATCACACACAACAAACATAACCAGTAATAGCCCGTAAGAAAGCCTTCACTTTCTGTCTTTAGCATTTGTGTGGACTTTGGTATTGTTCAGCAATGCCTAGTGATGCTGAATGCCTGTTCATGTCTGTTAGAAAAATATGTATTTAAACATGTATAAAGTGCTAGTTTAAAAGCAAGTAGTATATAATGCATTTTATTCTATTTACAATATGGCAATAGGAATGATTTTACATGTAGTTGCTTGAAGCTTGGAACTGCAGTGTGTTTGAACTCTGACCCTGGCAGTAGCTAGCTCAGCAAGCTTATGTTTCTCACTAATGATTATCTGCTGGGTCAGCAAAATTGAAGGTATAAAGCATTAAATATTCTTATTCCTTCCTCTGAGATAATTGACCTTGTGAATGTATCAGAGATAAGACACAGCTGCTACAAGGGAAAATTGCAAGAAGAACAGCGAAGAGTATTGCCAGAATGAACCAACCATTGTATTCGAGCTGGCCTGGAACCTTGAGAAAAGCTACATTTACAGAAAGACATTATAATGAACCAGGTGCTTTGCAAGGCTGTATTATTCCCATGGGAAAACTTTTTAAATGTATAACATCAGCTTTTTCTTATGAATAGAATATTGTAGACCATAGTGATGTAGGTGCCCTGTGACTAATCACGTCAGTAAGGTGGGCACAGCCTAAATGAAAGACTATATAAAATCATGTACTTCCTGCATCATGTCAGACAAAACTCTGTACTTGTATGGTTTTTTGCCTCCTGGTGTACACTAGTAAACTTTTGCATCTGAGCCTCCTGTGTTGTTATCATTTGTTTTTATTTAACAGTTTGGTCCTTTTGAACCGGAATTCCCTTGGTAAGCTGCAGATCAGAGTGTATCGGTGGTTGAATACTGCGCAGGAGAAGTTACCAAAAGGGTTCTTCTTGAAACACAAAGGCCTGGCACTGAATTGTTGTCTTGAGAGGCTGGCCACTTTCTGATCTGCGGCCGAAGAGCGGTCTCGAACTGGTCGACCCAGGAGGCTCAGGTAGGAAAATATTTGCCTTTTTTCTGTTTTAGATCAGGGACTAGGTTACAGTAAATGTCATTGTCAGAGATTTGTTATACAGATCAGGGACAAAAGGAAATTACTGTATATTTTGTCAGAGATCAAGGAAACAGAATAAGGTAGGCAGTCATTCTAGATAAACTGTGTAAGGACCTGAAATACCACGTAGTGAAAAAGGGTTACGTAACATTTTTTGAGAATGGGAAATCAGTGCACTAAAAAATCGCGAGATCCGCCCCTAACTGATGACACAAAATATATGCAATTACAATGGACTGATAATGTAAGGTATTATACAAAATGGGTTAATAAATACGGATTTAATGGTAAATTAAACAAGATTTCATTAGTTAAACTTTTAAAACAGCTTAAATCTGACGCAGAAGGTCAGGCAAAAAAACAACAGCAATTAGGCATTCCTCAAGCACACAGGTGGATTGAGGAAGTAAACCGAAGGGAACAGAAAACTAAAAATGCAAAAACATTATTTTTAGAAAAAGATATGGTAAATTATTGGAATGTTTCAATAACCATAGTGGTATGGCTATTCCTGAAAGTCAGACACATAATACCTCATATGAACAGCAACTGAAAAATGCATTTTTGAAAGGTTGCATTGCACCTATCAGTAGCTTTATTACAAAGCATATGATAGATCATCGAACAAGTAGGCTACAAGCCTTACTTGAATATGCCAGACATGCTGAAAGACACTTTAATAGTAAAAAGGAAAAAAAGACACAGGTCTTCACAGCTGAAGACAGAGCAGAGGTCTTTGTAGTAGTCAGGTAAAAAGGGTAAGAAAAATACCCAGGGAAATAGACAATCTGACAAAAGGTCAGAAGATTTTAAAGAGAAAAAAACAAAAAAAAACAAAAAGGTGAGTGCTTTAAGTGCAGTAAGAAAGGACATTTAGCAAGGGATTGCAGGCTAAATAAAAAGGTGACTACAGAAAATAAAGATGATAAGGACTGACTATATGATAGTGATGAAAATCAAAAATCATCAGGGAAGAAAAACAAACAAAAGGCAAACGTAAATGTAGTGGAAGGAACAAAGGAAGTGCAGGTAGATGTAGAGGATGAAGAAAGTGAAATTTTAGATTTAGCATTACTGAGCTTAGAGCTCTATTTGGCAGACACAAAACCAGAGGTTACACTTCTGGTGGAAGGAAGGGAAGTGAAATTCTTGTGTGACTCAGGAGCATCACGAACTTTGATACACCCTTCAAAGTTACCAAAATATTCTGAATCACCTGACTATATATTAGTGAAAGCAGCAAATGGACAGCTATATAGGGAGCCACTCTCCCATGATATAGCAATAACTGACCCTGTTTCAGGCATGACTCAGAAAAGTAAAATTATAGTTTCTGCAAAATGTCCAGTAAATCTACTGGGAAGAGATCTTATGCAGATATTTGGCATAGCGGTAGTTCCCACTGTGCAGGGTATGGAAGCACAAAGACAAATGGATACTTTTGTGGTGCGACCGGAGGGTGAAACCTTTTACTGGTACAGCCAGGACCTAGTTATGACTGGTCTAGGGGCAGTAACCGGAGAACTGATGAATGTAGCCATCAGTAAGGCCCCCTCCCCTGACACTGATCAACAGCATTTGTTACATTGTACTCTATACTACTGTAGCATGCCAGGACCTGATAAAGAATATGAGCAAGAATTGTTCAAAAATCCTGCTAACAGATTAGTATTACGAACCTTGTATTGGGATACTGAGGAAAACAGTGTGGTAAGCTGTTCACTACCTCAGGAATTCATGACACTGTACAAATCTAATAGACTACCACATGTCAGCTTGACAAAAAATAAGAATGTGAAATGGGCAGACTTAGGAGAAAAAGTAACAAGGTGGGAAAAACAAACTGATTTAGAATTATCAGAACAGGAAATACAAAAACAGAAATTGAATTGGCTAACACAGACACATCCAGCTGTACACTTACAAACTAGTGAAGACAGCTGATTAGCATTCTTATTAGAAGAAGAAGAAAAAGCCTTGTGTAATATACCAAACATTCTTTGGTCAACAGGTAAATCAGATGTAGGACTTATTCAAACAGCAGGACCAGTAACTATTACACCAAAATCAGCATTTAGACCACAAAAAAGACAATACCCCTTGAGGAAAAATGCAGAGCAAGGAATCAAGCCTATAATAGCAGCATTACTCAAGGAAGGAGTACTGGTAGAATCTCTTGATTCACCATGTAACACACCTCTATTTCCTGTTAAAAAGCAAGCGGGAATGGCGGATGGTACAGGATTTACAAGCTGTAAACAATGCAATAATACCCAGAGCACCTACGGTGCCAGACCCACACACTTTGTTGAATAATTTAAAACCACAACAAAATATTTTACTGTGGTAGATATAAGCAATGCCTTCTTTTCAATACCTATACATCCTGATAGCCAGTATTGGTTTGCATTTACATTTCAGGGTAAAAGATATACCTATACTCGGCTACCGCAGGGATATTGTGAAAGTCCAACGATATTTGCACAAGAAATGGCAAGCAACCTGGCAGGGTTTACTCCACCAGGAGGTAGTCAGATTCTACTTTATGTAGATGACATCTTGCTAGCAGCCCCTACCCAGCATCAATGCAGGGAAAATACAATAGCATTATTGAAATTTTTAGCAGCACAAGGACACAAAGTAAACAAAAGTAAGTTACAACTTTGGAGAAAACAGGTTAGATACCTAGGATATGTAATATCCAATGAAGGTAGAATATTAGACGAAGACAGAAAAACAGCAATTTTACAGGCACCCAAACCAGCAACCAAGAAGGAAATTATGTCCTTCTTGGAAACAACTCATTTTTGTCAAAGCTGGATATCAAACTATGCTTTAAAATCTGCTCCACTGGCTGATTTAATATATAAAACACCAATGGCAGCACAAGATGTATTACAATGGACACCTAAAGCAGAAACAGCTTTCTGCAGACTAAAACAATTAATAGCTTCATCACAAGTTTTAGGACTTCCAAATTATCACAAAAGATTTTTTCAGACCGTAGATTGTAAGCAGGGATATATGACGTCAGTTTTGACGCAACAGCATGGGGATAAGCAACACCCTATAGCTTACTATTCATCACAGTTAGATCCAGTGGCACAATCATTGCCTCACTGTGTGCAAGCAGTAGTCGCAGCTGCAATGGCAGTACAGGCTTCGGCCTCAGTAGTGTTGTTCCACCCTCTCACATTGAGAGTGCCTCATGCAGTAGCGATAATTTTACTGCAAGAGAAAATAGCATATCTATCTCCTGCTAGACATCTTTCATGTATGACCATACTGCTGAGCCAACCTCATATGGTAATTGAACGTTGTACAACATTAAATCCATCAACGTTACTTCCAACTCCTGTGGATGGCACACCGCACAGTTGCCTGCAGGAAATTGAGCAAATAACTTTGCCCAGACAAGACCTCACTGATATGCCCTTAGATGATGCTGAGGTGACATTTTATGTGGACGGTTCATGCAGAAAGGGTCCCTTAGGGAAAAATCTAGTAGGATATGCAGTAGTCACAGATACAGAGATTTTAGAAGCCCAACCCTTACAGCATAACCTGTCTGCTCAAGCAGCAGAACTGATAGCCTTAACACGGGCTTGTACTCTAGCGAAAGATAAAAAAGTGAACATATATACTGACAGTCAGTATGCTTTTTCTACAGTGCATGTTTTTGCACAACAATGGAAAAATAGGGGAATGATAACATCTACTGGCAAACCGATTAATCATGCGCAACTTATTTTGAACTTGTTAGATTCCATTCAGTTACCTACTAAGGTAGCTATTTGTAAATGTTTAGCTCATACAAAACAACAGGATGCAATTTCAAAAGGAAATGCAAGAGCTGATGCAGCTGCAAAGCAAGCAGCCTCAGACTCAGAAATTTTACTTTTAACCGAGAAATTACAACCCTCTGAGATTTTAGATTTAGAAATGTTAAAAACAATGCAGACATTGACTACAAAAGCTGAGAAACAAAAATGGGAGAAACGAGGTGCAATCCTCAAAAATAAACTGTATATCTCCAAAGAAAAAAAAACAATATTGCCATCTAATTTATTTAAATATGCAGCTTTGTTGAGCCATGGGCAGTGCCATGTCTCAACAGGGGGGATGGTACAGTTAGTGAATCGAATATTCCAAACATACGGCTTTACAAATTATACACAAAAATTTTGTGCAGCATGCCATGTCTGTAATAAACATCATGCACAAGGAGCATTCAAACCCAAGCAAGGGAGTTTTCCTGTACCACCATATCCGTTCCATACTATCTGTATGGATTTCATAGAACTGAACAAATGTGAAGGGAAAAAATACTGTTTAGTAATTATAGACATGTTTTCCAAATGGGTAGAAGCTTTTCCAACTAAAAATCTGGATGCAGCGACAGTGGCAAAGGCCCTAATAAATGAAATAATTCCCAGATTTGGCATACCGGAAAGGATCTATAGTGATAATGGGACACATTTTGTGAATCAGATGATTCACCAACTTGGGAGATACTTTGGGATCTCCTTGAAGAATCATTGTGCCTACCACCCACAGTCTGCAGGACTGGTGGAAAGGTACAATGGAATTCTAAAAAATAAGTTAAGGAAGCTGATGGGAGAGACACAGAAGAATTGGATTTGCTGTTTGCCTTTGGCACTACTGAGCATGAGAACAGTTCCAAATGTAAAGGGTTTGACCCCCTTTAAAGTGATATTTGGAAGGGCATATTATGTGCCACAATGGAAAGCTCTCATGCCTGCAGAATTAGAGGCTGACAGCTCATTAGCTAGTTATGTAAGGAAAATGTTAACTAATAAAACTGTTTTGCAGTTGAACTCTTTTTCAGATAAAAGACAGACCAGACCGTTGGAAGCAGTGCTGACCCCGGGGTCCTGGGTTTGGTTGAAGGTCACGAAGAGGAAGAATTGGGCGAGTCCAAAGTGGGAAGGACCATACCAGGTACTGTTGGCGACGCCTACCGCAGTCAAAGTTGCTGAGAGGTCGTCCTGGGTCCACCTGACGCACTGTAAACCGGTAAAGAATTTTCAGCTTGATAAACATTTTGTGACTGGCACACAACAAAGGCAGGATGACCAAGAGCAAAATGAGTAAAAACACAGATCAACCTCGAAGATATTGTTTAATCATCTTGCTAACTATGCATTTATTGACTATGATTGTGTTGACTTTCCTTTTGTTGTGGTTCTTCCTACATATAACCGCACAAGTGAAAGTAGAAAAACGTGATGAACTATCTATAGACTGGCATCCAAACTTTAACACATACCTAGCTATGAAGCATGTATATGTAGAGGCTATGAACATTTCAAATTGCTGGGTTTGTACTGCCATACCAACAGCATATGGAGGATTGTTGATGTCCGCTGTCCCCTTGGGGATAAATGAGACTTGGAAAAATTTGCTTTTTAATACAGGTTCTGTAAGATCACAGGACAAAATTGCATTGTATTTGCCTATTACACAGAGGGGAATTGTATGTTTGTATAAGAATAACACACTCCAAGTGGGTTGGAGTAACTGTAACATAACTATATCTTATAAATGCTATATTAAAGCCAAAGATAAAGGCACTGTTTGTAACACAAATTATGATTCATATTTGAGCTTAATGAAAACAACATTAAGTGAAGTGCAGAGAAATCCTGTCTTGCATAAACAATTGTCTGTCATAGACAAAAAAAATGTTTCATTCAGAGCTAACCCGTATCAGTACCAAAGTAGAAAACTGTTATTTTATTTGTGGGAAAAAGGCATACAAATGGCTACCTGAGAATTGGTCCGGCAGTTGTTTTTTGGGTTATCTGGTTCCAGCTATAAGGCATACTGCAGAATTACCTCTAGGTAAGATACGAAATGTAAGAGATATAGCCCGAAAATCCAAGGATCCTATCGGAAAACCTGTAAATCCAATGGGAAAAATCGAAGCTGGTTGGAAGAACCATCATTCTGTGAAAGATAAAGAAAAATTGACTCATATGGACTTGAGTGACAGTGTTATATCCTGGGCTGGGATACTTCCAGCATATGGAGCAGTCAAATCGATCTGGGAGTTGAGAAAACTGTCGAAGCTTCTCAAAGTAATGAGTAACGCAACTTTTTCTGCTCTCGAACTAGTGACTGATGAACTGAATGCAATGAGAACTGTTGTGCTACAAAATCGAATGGCTCTTGATTAATGATCACCTAGAGGTAATACAGCAGGTATCGGCCATGATTGAACCAGGCCCAAACCCACTGATGAACTTTTTCCAGAGTCTGTTTGGTGGGTGGGGTTCTATCCTAATGAATATTTTGATTGCTATTTGTGTTGGTCTGCTCCTATTAGGAGCATGTGTCTGTTGCGGGATTCCCTGTATGAAAAGATTAGTAAAAGATTTTGTTGATATATCTGTAATTGAAACTTTGTACCAAGACATTGAATTGAAACTATTAATTCCAGATGAAACTTGTTCCGAAATATAAACTAAATGACTTGCCTAGTTAAAAATCCTTAAAGGAAAAGGCTAGGAGACAATATAACATTGTTTATGTTTCAAAATAGAATAAAAGGTATTAAAAGGAGGGAAATGTTAGAAAAATATGTATTTAAACATGTATAAAGTGCTAGTTTAAAAGCAAGTAGTATATAATGCATTTTATTCTATTTACAATATGGCAATAAGAATGATTTTACATGTAGTTGCTTGAAGCTTGGAACTGCAGTGTGTTTGAACTCTGACCCTGGCAGTAGCTAGCCCAGCAAGCTTATGTTTCTCACTAATGATTATCTGCTGGGTCAGCAAAATTGAAGGTATAAAGCATTAAATATTCTTATTCCTTCCTCTGAGATAATTGACCTTGTGAATGTATCAGAGATAAGACACAGCTGCTACAAGGGAAAATTGCAATAAGAACAGAGAAGAGTATTGCCAGAATGAACCAACCATTGTATTCGAGCTGGCCTGGAACCTTGAGAAAAGCTACATTTACAGAAAGACATTATAATGAACCAGGTGCTTTGCAAGGCTGTATTATTCCCATGGGAAAACTTTTTAAATGTATAACATCAGCTTTTTCTTATGAATAGAATATTGTAGACTATAGTGATGTAGGTGCCCTGTGACTAATCACGTCAGTAAGGTGGGCACAGCCTAAATGAAAGACTATATAAAATCATGTACTTCCTGCATCATGTCAGACAAAACTCTGTACTTGTATGGTTTTTTGCCTCCTGGTGTACACTAGTAAACTTTTGCATCTGAGCCTCCTGTGTTGTTATCATTTGTTTTTATTTAACAATGTCCAATGGCAAAATTTGGTCAGTTGTTGCCATCACCTGCAATAGTCCAGTTTTCCTCACTCAAAGGTGCTTAAACATGTTATGTTATTGGAATTCAGATTAAAGGAAGAGCATTATACACACAATTAACTTGTGATTTCCCTTGAATCATGTCTCATATGTACCATGTATAAAAGATTAGCTATTGCTCATGCAATTTGACCAAGCAACATATTTATAAAAGTCATTCCTAGATATTCATAAAGTCATGATAAAATGTCATTATAATGTTCACAGCCTGTCTCCCTTTGGAAAATGATCTGCATACAGGAGTTGAACACTGCTTCAGCTGTCCTCTTTTATTTATCTCAGAGAGCTTAAACCTTGTGCTACAGAGAAAGTTAGGTTTACAGGTAGATGTTCTCACTAAGTACTGTCCAGAGTGCTGATGGCTGTGCATCAATGCTAAACTTGTTTGTGCTGTAGAAGGCAAAGTAAATTTAGTTTTTTCACTTTTTCCTCCACAGTAAGCCTGTTTACTTAAAGCATAACTGCTCAAATGGGGAAGGTAAGCATAACATTTCAGTTTTGAACTAAGCTTTTCAGCTAATATAGAAAGGTATAATACAACATATGGAGCATTACGTATACAACATGTTAAGATAAAACAGATCTGTTGTACATATAATAGGAATCACAGTATTTCCTCTGTGATTATTATTTGTGCAAAGTTTGACAGGAAGCACACCTGAACACAACTAAACACTGTTACTTTACAATCTGAGTTCAACACATCAAAGTATAATCACACATGTGCTAACACTTTGCCAGTATCTGCACAAATACATTTCTCTGCATTGCACTTTGGGAAAACATTTGGAAAAGAAATAAGTATTGCTAATGGATTATGTTACTTCATTACATGGAAATTGTTTAATTTACTCATGTGAAATGCAATGATCTGAGTGTTTAACTGACCACTTCATTCTGTACAGTTGAGTCTGCACTGCAGCACTGATACTTAAAAGTGCTATACAACCACATACATCATTGATGTAAATGAATCATGATTTTTAGCCCTCCTGCATTGGAACATTAACTATTTCTTGATATTGACAGTCCACATTGCTCATGCATGAGCACATAGCATTGCTAATATCAGTACCATTCATTGAAGTTTATATGTAATCATCATAACTTGATGATCCATGGATGGCACATTGTCCATCCTGTCTTTCACACCTGTGGGTGTCTCATCTACGCAAGACAGGTTGGTACATTTGGCTCTTAGTTCTGCAGTATACATTAATGACAGTATAGCTTACATAAGTCAGCATTACTTCTGTATTCTAGATTATAACACTGCACTTACTCCATCATATCAACAAACATGAATTTGCACAAAACCTTCACCATCACAATATCTTCTCTGACAGACTAAGAACCTAATACTATCTACACTGCACTGTCACAGTTTAAAAGTCAGATTTATATGGAGGAGCTTGCATTAATCACTCTGTCCTCTACATTGTGTCAGTTGATAGGTAAGGTGTTCTAATCTCTCAACAGTCAACTTGTGTGTGTGTCTCTGTGGCTGTGTGTGTATGGAGTTGGGTAGATATGACCTTAACTACTGCTGTCCTCAATAAATTAGTAGCCTGGAATTACTTTTGCATTGCATGGTGATTCTACATCAGTTTGCAGTCATCTGTGAACTTTCTTAGCCAAAGGCCTTCTGTGTTAGCCTGTACTTCAGCACAGTAGATACCAAACATAAGAGGCCCCAGAACTGAACCCTGTGGTACTCCACTTGTCAGTGATTTGAAGTCAGATTTGGAGTCTGCAACTTTTACAGTGTAGGTTCTGTCAGTGAGCCAATTGGCAACCTATCTTGTGACATAAGGATTTGTACCTAGTTTAGGGAGTTTATCTATAAATCCAGAATGGGGGATGGTGTTGAAAGCCTTGGCGAGGTCAAGATAGGCTGTGTGAACCAGCTTGCCCTCGGCTATAATTTTGGTGACTGCCTCAAAGAAGTTGATCAGGTTCAGAAGGCATGATCTGCCTTTCACAAACCCAAACTGGGTGGGGTTCAGAGTTTGGAGGTTGCCAATGTCTTTGTTTATGAGTTCCATGATGATACATTCCATGGCCTTACAGACCAGGCTCGTCAGGCTAATAGGGCGATAGTTCCTGGGATCAGTGGTGGCTCCCCCTTTGTGGAGTGGAATAACTGTTGCTGTGCACCATTCAGTGGGCACAAAGCCTGATGTGAGGCTATGATTGAACATGGTGCTTAGGTGGGGAGCCAGTTTGTTCTGAAGTTCATGTAAAACCAAGCCTGGGATGTTGTCCGGTCCCATGGATGCTGTGTTTTTGGCTTTAGAGGGTGCAGCTTTTACCTGCTTAGTTTTGATTACAGGGACTCTGCATTCTTCCTGTATAGATATGGGCCCTTTAGGGGGTGAGAGGGGGGTAAAGTTAGCACTGAACATATCTGCCAGGATGTTGGCAATATCAGTTGGTTCTGTAATTTGCGTGCCATTATGCTGTAACTCAGAGCAGAGCTGTGTGTTGCCATTGAGATTCCTGACATAGCTATAGAATGCTTTGTGGTTGAACTTAGACTCAGTGGCGATTTTGTTTTCATACGTAGCTTTGGAGGAAATTATAAGGAATCTTAGCTTCTTACTGAGGCTGACCAGGGAGCTCCTCCACTCACAGGATTTTACTCTTTTGCAATAGTTTCTTCCTTCTGTTGTAGAGTTTGTTTGTGGCAGGGAACCAACAGATTGGTTTCCTTTTTTTGGAGGACAGCGTCTTGGTTCTGTTCGAGATAGCACGATTCATGCACTTGTGTAAGTGCTCCTAGAGTGCATTTGTGTAGGATTCAGCAGTCGTAACTGTATTGTCCATCTGCATGGGTGTCATGAAGTTCACCACTTCTGTCTTAAGAAGCATGAAGTTGGCTTTGGAGACAATTTTTTACCATGGTTTCCTTAATGGGGGGTGAGGGTGGGATGTGGATATCTAGGGTGATTAGCTTATGGTCGGATCTGACCAATGAGGAGTTGACTACAGGTGTGGAACACCGGTCACTCATGTTGGTAATGATTAGGTCTAGGATACTGCTATCCCTGGTGGGGGTGGGTTGAGCGAAGGAGTTGGTACATCAGTAGCTTTCCCAGTTAAATATGATATTAACTACTGCTGACCTCATTAAAGCAGTTAACTGGAGTAAACTTACACTGCAGCGTGTGTCCACATCAGTGTCAGACACTTCTGCCATCATTATCTTCTATGCAACACAACAATGATGTCATCTTCTATAAAGTATGCGCTCACATTATACATGTCTGATTAGTGCAGTGGTGATTGCATTAAGTACTGTGTCCTCTAGATAGTATAGCTAGATAGGGCTGGGGCTCTTATCTCATGACAGTCAACTTATGTGTGTATGGAGTTATGTAGTTATGGTAGCAACTACCGCTGGCTTCAATAAAACAGTAGTCTGGAGTAAATTTTACACTGCAGGGTAGGGGGTTCTAATCTCACAACAATCAGCTTGCGTGTGTGATAGTGGGGCCATGGCATCACCGGAGGATTAATTCAACAGGTATGTTCATTTTGGTCCCACTTGTGAGAAGCATTTACATGATCAGATCATTCCCACATTACCTTTTCACTCTGTC
Source organism: Protopterus annectens (assembly GCF_019279795.1). Classification (NCBI taxonomy): domain Eukaryota; kingdom Metazoa; phylum Chordata; order Ceratodontiformes; family Protopteridae; genus Protopterus; species Protopterus annectens. The sequence continues at coordinate 1,244,522,284 of NC_056745.1, forward strand.
CACAAATGCATGCTGTCTACATAAGACACTGATGAAGTCATCATTTCAATAATATACTCTTACACCACTAAAATCAGACCTCTCCTGTGACATGTCTGTATAATGCACTCATGTGTAGATTGTCAGTCAATAGGTATGGAGACCCCACCTGTAATGTGTGCATATTATGCACTTGTGTGTAGATTGTGCTAGTCAGTAGGTAGGGACTTTGAATACAGCAGTGAGACTCTCGTGATTTTGTGTACATGTGCACGTGCATGCATGTGTGTGTGTGTGTGTGTGTGTGTGTGTGTGTGTGTGTGTGTGTGTGTGTGTGTGTGTGTGTGAATGTAAATGGATGCAGTAGTGTACAACTCTTAATATTCACAACATTTAGAAGTCCACAGAGCTACAGAAGTCATTTTGCACACACATCTCCTTTGCATGAGACAGCTGATGCCATCCTTTGAAAGATGCTGTGTGGCTCACATGCAGTCAGACTTCTCCTGAGGTGCATGCATATAATACACATGTGTGTGCATTCTGGCAGTTAATAGGTAGTGAGTTCAAATAGAGGAATATCTGTCATCTGTCTTTCTTCCTCTTACTGTGCAGAGCATCCTGCAAATGCATATAGATGGTATATCTATACAGTATGCTTGTGCTGTGCAACCACTTTTTAGCAGAAGCATGAAGGTAATGCACAATACTGATGTCATCAATTGAAATGTATAGCATCACAGTCATCAAATAAATCTGTAGCTGCAGCTGTATTTCAGCAAACTTTCATAAGCCTGTAATGATAGCTGTATAGTTCAAATCCCATCGTAAGTACTTACATTCAATGTACATGTTGTTAACAATGTTGTCACTCACATGTGCTATGTTCATGTGTAGATGTTGTTTCCTATTACAAATGTTTATTCTACATTTCCCTTGCAAAGGCTGTAGTGAATACTGATGCTGTCATTTGAATAGATTGTCATTCCGTCACAGTTGTAGTGAAGCATCTCCTTATGCGTGAGGACTCGAGATGATGTAATGTATATCATTGCCTAAGTAAGGCATGTATTCCAATGAGGGAAATTATATCCACATTGTATATAATTGTTGTTCTACCATCACAGTTACAACAACTGGTGTGTTTGGGTATACTTAGCATCAGCCAATGTTGTCTGACATAGAACAAGATTCTTTCTGAGTAATTACAGGGACACTTATTCTATGATTCATACACATAATGTAATTCTTTCACATAGCCACACATATGACAGCTGGTGATGCACTTATACCATGGCAGATTCATTGATCCCACTATGGTGTTGATTTTCTGAATGCTTAGGCAAATGTTCCAAACCAGCACTGAATGACTATAAGCATTTGTGTCTTTAACTGCTCTGCATGAAATGCATCACCCCCAATTATACTTTGTATATATAGTGGTGGAGATCTCCCTCATTTAGAACATAAAAATTATAGGCAAATACAGTACAGCTGATTGAATGACTTTTCATAGGTGGAATTCCACATCTGTGAAAACATTTTCACTGTGGCGAATGTCATTAATAGCCATATTGTTATTTGGAGGATTTGTACAGCTTGATGTCCAGTTGTAGCATAGGGTTTCATTTTTTGTGAGCCTTTTGATGTCACACAGCAACCATTACATTATGCCTTCATATGTTGCATGAACACATGTGAATGTAGCTTTGGATTTCATGGCAGTAGACATTTGTTCTGCCAATGTCATGGTGAGAGTGCTACTATGACACATGCATTGAGCCCTGTGGTGTACAGCAGAGTGCTCCAGTTCTTTGGTGGTATGTGCACAGACATACAGAAAAACCTTCCTGGACCACAGAACATTGAATAGGACTGATCACAATTGTGTGCACATGAATATACTTATTTAATTGCCATCTGTCTGACATGCTGATATGACATTCATTATCAGGGATCCTTTCTTAATTCACACATTAATTTCATTTGTTTGTCACAATACTCATTGCAGCCTCCTGTGGCAGATGCCAACTATACTCAGCTCTGGAGAATACATTGTATCATAGTGTGGTGTTTGCATCTGTTATCTGTCAGCACAATAACTGTGTTGGGCAGGAGTGTCTTATGCAAGGGTATTAAGTATGTCACAATCTGCTCCCACTTTTGTAATCCCACACACTCCCTCTTATGGGATGCATAACCATTAGAATACTGAGGTGCATAATTCCCTTCAAGAGTGATCCTCCTTATACAGGCATTAGGCCTGTCTCTGTGGCGTACACATTTAATATACCGGTCAGTGTTGATATTTATGGGATGGGTTCATTTCTTGCAAGAGGAGGTTGTGGCTTCTGAGTCATTCCTATTTTCCAACATATTATATTGATGAAATGCACACTGTGCCAATATCCTGTAATGTATGTACTGTCCATGTGAACTGTCATCTCAACTCAGCATGTCAGTGACATTCATATGTCATGTAATTCCCTTCTGCTACAATGTGTATTTGTATAACTGACATACCTGTAATATCACGTCTGGAAGCTGACCACACCACCATTAACTATTCTGACATACTTATTGCAAAGTTGTATTTTTATAAATTTTCACATCGATTAACTAGAATTTGAACATTTGCCATCCCCTCTTACACATTTCTGTTTGCATTTCTTTGATTTTTGTCTGATAACCCATATATTGCAGTTGCCCTTGCTGTTTCACATGCCCTCATTCTAATTACTGTACTCATGTCTTTCATTTATGTACACATTACTCTCAGTACACTTTCCCTGCCGGTGTACAGCATACATTATTTGTCTTAGTAGCTTTTCAAGCTGTCCACATGAGCATGCTTAACAGGGTTGCCTACAAACAAGTCTATTTGTTTACTGTTTGTGGTTGTACTGCTCAACACGTTTTCCTGGCCGCCAACACTGTTGATAGCCATGAAAACATGCTTGTATTTGTGTAGGAGTGATAAGCAGCATGCATATGCAATTAGCCCTGTTGCTCATCTCGCTAACAAATAAACTTCACTTAGACTTTAAGCAAAGCCGACATGACTGTTCATGAATCCCACAGCAAGATTTATTTGTTGCTAATGGTTTTAGAAAACATATCTGCACTTCTGAAAACTTCTTAGTTCTGAAGAGTTTACTTGAGACTAGAAATACTTTATAACCACTGTTGACAATGGAAACAGAGAATAGATTTATATTGTCTAATTTAAGAGACTGGCAGGCTCCAAATACTTGAAAAACTGGATTATATTAAAGCAAAGAAATCTTTGCTGTTTCATACCATAAAACGGGATTATCTAGTCAAACAATGAAAAAGAAGAAAATATGGGATTGGATCTTCTGTGAGTAGGTTACTGTTTGCATTATTATTTAAATAATTATATGAAATATTTAAGTACTGAGCTCTGTAGCTGTGTACTTAGGTAGGGTTCTAATCTCACTGCAGTCAACTTCTGTGTGTGTCTAGTCAGCTGAACATAACTGTGTATCCTACAGTCATCAATACAATCACATGGAGTAGAAATATTTGTTTTACACAGACTTTCTAAAGTCCCTGTCACTATACTCTATATCTTATAGACTTCCTAGGGGATACTTATGCCTGGCCTACAGAGCAATCCAAGACCCAAATCTAATGAACTTGCTGCATATCTGTAAATCAAACAGGACTAAACCTACCCATTCCAGGGACCTAAATATGGCCTACGACTTAAATAGGACATGCTGAATGGAAAGATTTATCTCCCAGCAAATGCCACATCTTTGGAACAGGCTACCAGTTCATATGAAACAGAGCACCTCTATGACAGCATTCAAGAGGAATCTGGATGAGTGGATGGGGCACCGTAAATTCTTACCAAGGATAGACACCACAACCCTCCTGGAAATGGGCAGTCATCACTAAATGCAATCTTGGGTATTGACTAGCATTTCTATGGTATTGCAATGGAATGAAATGGCTAGGCTTAAAATGACCTCCTGGTCGATAGCTTAATAATCTCCTATGATCCTATCATCCTAATATTTCTCAAAAGATGACATTAAGATACGTTTGCAGTTTTAATATAGAATGTTAGATTTTGTTTCATTGGTGAAACGTCCTTGAAATTTATAGTATTGCCTTACAAACCATTCTGCCATGAATTTCAGCCTGGTTTATAATAATAGCTGAAATATGCAGTGAAATTTGTCTTATCACAATCCATATTCTTCACAGATCTTATTACTAGTTACACTCAGGCAATTAATTATGCAGTTTGAGCTACTTTGTCATCTGATTCTGAGAAGACAATGAATACCCTCTCAAGTCATACCTAAAAACAGGTGATAGGCCTTACAGGGACTAACTCAGACAACAAAATATGAATAAATAAAAATAAAGTAATAACAACAGCTGAGTACCAAGTGCCTGAATTATAAGATGCTGGAGAACAGAATGATCATTATTTTCCATTGTAAGATACTGCTGATATAATTTCTAAATGTGTGCTAATAATGATTCCTTTGTTTTGTGAGATTTCTCTCTTCTTCATTTTTATGGAATTGGTACTTATAAGTTTGGAGGTGTAGGGGGTTTGCTCTCCACATGAGGAGTAAAGAGAGTTTGCTTGCCCCCTCCCCCCAAAAAAAAAATGATGGCTTGCTGCACCTTGCCAAAACATAGCTAAGGATTTCAGCCTTTCATTATTTTTGTCATTTGTGTTGGCATTTTGATCTTCCAAGTCAAGTTTTCATGGGGAGCCCTCAGACAAAAATAGTCAAAAACTGAATACCAGAGCTCAGTGTGCACTGTCACCAAGCATCATTGCTGAAAAAATGCAGTTCAAAGAAGTAACAACATTACTAATTCTCATGAATAATTCATGAGCTCAGTTACATATGATGAGTCATGCAGTGAATTAATATGGCCTTCTGTCACTCAGCATGTTATTGACCCCTTGCAATGTGACAATTCAAGGATGTTAAGAGTGCCATGATGTATTGTGCACCATGTAACTTGGCTGACTGCAGTACTGGTTATGTTGCATGTTTCCCCTTGCATATACAATTGAATATTTGTTTATTTATTTATTTGTTTGCTTATTCTTTGTTTATCAAATACTTTAGTCTGATGCTACATTTCTCTCTTTTCAGACATTACCTGGTTCAGTGGCTAAATAATAAGCATAAAAACAAAATAAGAATTATAATAATGGTAGTACTTAGGAAACGTAAATCCACAGAGCCCAGAAAGTCTGCTTCCATTCTTCCTTACTTACTATTTAGCTCTTACACTGGTGCTGCTACACATAAGTATTCTGTGCATTTATAATTATACATATGCAACACTCCTCACCTTCTACATTTGGAACTAGGGAAAGAAAATAGCATGATTACTGATTACTAGAGGGAGTAGTGCATTCCTTGATCTCATGCTTCATATTAATTTTTTAAGCATGCTGTTTATTTAGACGGTGCTGGTATTATTGATGTTTGCACCAACATCCTTGAACCCTACCTTATCAACTCATATGATAATGTCACTTTTTAGGACTAGCACATATTTGCTCAGTTGTATCAGTGTACTGATAATAGTTTTCTACATCTTAATACTGAAAATACTTGTAAACTTTTTCTTACTAAACAAATACCTGCTGGTGTGACATAATTGTCAGACAGAATATATTTATGCAGTCAGGTAGGGTCTCAATGGCTCCACTTGGTGAAGATGAGTAAAGGACATAGACTATTTGTAGATATATTTAGTTTGGAATGCCACAGTGTAAGCACTATGGTCACTCATCAGTTGTTGAACATTTATTGGGGTATGAGTAGTATTGTTCATCTTTCCCCTTAAAAGCACTAAATATTTTGGTCTAGCACATTTCAGATCGTGAAACACGTGGTTATATTCCACTGGACATGGCCTAATTCATCTGTCTGGTATAATATCCCTCTTGGAGTAGGATAATAGTTGGTCTTCATTTCGAAACCTTTATGCTTCACAATCTGGGGAGTCACATAGCTTTTGCTGCTATAATCGTTGGTTGTTCACTTCAAGCATGGTCACTAATCTATGTGCAGGTAGCGGTCTTGTCATACGTCCTGTTTTCCAGACAGGATATTGTAGACTGATATGAAGCAGACATCAGGTGGATGATGACATGGGGACCACTTCCATGTGGATATCATGCTTATCAGGTGATGCTTTACATTTCATTTGTCTGACTGTTACTTCTGGGCCATTCAGTTTTAGTTCATTTTTTAACAGATTTCTTTGTTTCATCTCTAAATTACACCTTTCAGAGTCACTTCTCCAGCAATCTGACCAATTTGCTACTTAACATTTTATACTTCTAATTATTACAGGTTGTTAATAGTTGTTATAGCCTGAAACATTTGCCCTTTGCTGTACTTTTCTGGTTCTACTGACTTCATAATGAAACTCACTTTCTGATTTAATTGAATGATTTCACAGGAATGGTCTTTCACTTAACTGCAAACTAGTCAACCAACAGATAGCAGTTAAGGGAGTTATGATTACATGTACTGTATTTTGATAGGAGGCAAGACAATTACACCTTTTATTTGTTGGAGTTCTGCATAAGGGCTTAGAATTATGGTTCTTTTCTTGAACATTTGCACAAACCCATTATTATTACATCTATAGCTGAGTGGGTGAATGTACAGATCAAGGCTTTCTATTTTTTTTCCAAGAAAGTCTTGATTTCCTGTAACCCAAAATACAATTTCTTGTAATGATCTGCTCAAGTAATTCACTGTATGCAAATACTATTTCTAGTACTGATGTTATGATTTCAGGCATTCTGGGCTCCAAATAACTAACATCTGGACATTGTGTATAGGAAACCACTATAATAAAAAGCATTGTGCAAAAACTATCTCCCAGACGTCCGGTATGAATATATTTTAACAAGGTATGAATGGCCTTTCACAAAGATGCAAAAATGCTGGTAGCAGAATATTTTGACAATTTGGCACTCAGCACAACTTCTGAGTTCTCATTTCTCTTGTATAAATCTCTCTCTCTCTCTCTCTCTATATATATATATATATATATAAATATATATATTTGTCTTCTGAATCTCAAGATACTGAAATGTCAAATTGCACAACATTATACTTATCTCATGAAAATACACATGCTACACCTTGAAAATCACACTACTGTCAACACTCACACACACACACACACACACACACACACACACACACACACACACACACACACACACACACACACACATACACACTCTCACCTACCTACCCTAACCAACTTCTTAAACTTCTCAAAAAGTTAAACCAGACCACATTAGCACACAAAACCCTAAAATTTGCAAACCAAACTGACTCTCCAAACATAACCACACATTAGCCACCATCATTCCTACCCATAGACCGTTTAACCGTAAAGTGACAGCGTACCAGGAAAAACAGAACACACAACACCTACTACTGATTCAATAACTAGCATTCAACAATATGCAGTTTCAGGCAACTGCACTTTTGGTCTTCTGGTCTCGAGATACTGAATTTCAGTATCTCGAGATTTAGAAGTGAATATATATACACACACACACACACACACACACACACACACACATATATATATATATATATATATATATATATATAGATAGATAGATATAGATAGATATGGATATATGGGTCTACCTTGTTTGATCGAAGTTTCAAAACTTCAAAACCCATATGTCTGAGACCAATTGAGCAAAGTTTTAAAACTTCTAACACTTTGAACTGAGATCACCATAGACTGCTGAATAGGAGATTTACCATTTTCCTTGCTGTAGTGCGATCTTGAAGTTGGTATATTTAAGTACCAGGGAGTGGGGGTGCAGGGTGGCTTGCTCCCCTGCAAACACATAAAGATTAAGTTTTTTGTTTAGGTTTTGTGCTTTTGTTGTATTTTTTGAAATTTCAAAACTTCGATCATATAGTCTCGGCCATATGGGCTTTGAAGTTTTGAAATTTCGATCAAACAATGTAGACCCAGAGATAGATAGATAGATAGATAGATAGATAGATAGATAGATAGATAGATACTAAGCCGCCATACAAATCTGGGGGCATAAGCCTTTATTCTGTTTGTTGCCTGCTGCCCCTTATGTGCATTTAACATTTTAATGATATTATTGAAGAATTGCAACCATGTTCCCACATGTTATGGATCCTTGATATAATGAAAAATGCCCTTCCTTGTCTACAAAATGAGGGTGAAGCAAGCTAGTGTCTCTTGGCCATTTCTTTATGTCATGTGGGTGCTAATGTCACATTTCATTGTACAAGATTATTTCTGTTTTTCTACTGCATATCTATTCACAGTGATATGATGACTGATATGGAATATACATCAGCTTGCTGCACATTTGCAGCTTATTCAGGTAAATGCACCAGTCCTTTATTGTGCAGGCTTGTTCCTTTATACTTTCTGTTATATGTTGATACCCATTTTTCATAAAAGGACCACTAGTAGAACATATATGTGGTCATCATAGATACCCCCTGTTCTTGAGGATTAAGAACATCTACTAGGAGTATCTTAGAAGATTCTTCCATTTCCACTTGCATCTAGGTTTGTCTCTCTCTCTCTCTCTCTCTCTCTGTCTGTCTATCTCTCTCTCTCTCTCTCTCTTCCATTGAAGTTTCACAACTTCAAATGTTCTAATATCGACCCCTATTCAGCGAACGCTGACAACATCGAACATGCAGAACACTGTACCGAAACACATGCACACAACACGAGCACACCAAACAAACAGCAATCCACACACATACACCTAAAATCTTACATCTAACCCTACACTAAACTGTACATACACCACTAACTATCGACTTAACTTAACCCAAACCCTAACCCTAAGGTCAGTCACTATCGCACACTCACCTCACCTGCGCCCTAACCCTAACTCACCTAACCTGCCCTAACCCTCACGTCCACACAATCGCACACTTACCATAGCCTGCCCTAACCCTCACATCCACACAATCACACACTTACCTGAACCTGACCCGTAACTTTCCACCACAGTGCTGAAAATAGCAAAGCAACAGAAATGGTCAACCAAATTCTTTCCCTAGGAAAAAATTTGTTTTTATGCAGCTTCGCTATTTTCAGTATTCGCTGAATAGGGGTCGATATTAGAACATTTGAAGTTATGAAACTTCGATGTTCTAATATAGAACCTTTCATTTTTAGCTGTGGACACTTCACATTCTTTAATATTGGGTCAACAGTGACTTAATAAATGAACATCCCTTGACTTTTTTCTCTTAAAATGATACTATAAATGTGACTTATTCATAACAGTGCATGATGAACAACACCACAGCCATCTTGTGGCCTTCATAGTTCACTTTCCTTTGTGTGCCTTACAACATCTTTAGGTATGCAGTTGTCAGTGTAGCACACACACCTCTTTTATTTGTTTATTTATTTAGTTGTCATTTGTTGCCCAGGTTTGTCCGACTGAGCCAAAGCCCTTTTTCAGCAGAAGCCCAGGGAGGACAGCTCCACAAAAGAAGTACAAACATAATGAATAGAAGAAATGAAGATACAGTGTGATATAAAACAGGTTATATAATCGTAAAATAATCATTATTTACGCATGAGAAATTATAAACAAACTTTCACCTGTGAAACAAGCTATACAGTCACTGTAATACAGGATAAAATACATGTTTGGGGAGTAACATTTAAAGAATAAGAATTGTAGAAAAAATATTTAAGTTAAGTAAATGTAATAAAGTATTAGTTATAGGTTCTGAGTCGTAGGTGTGAGGAAGGAGAGGAGGAGCAGGTGGCACAATCAAGGAGGGTTGTTACAGTGACAGATCCATGTGCTGTTTAGAAAGTTTTTGGTAGCAACCTTGACTTTTTGTGGGTGATTAAGGTTTCTAATGTTCAAAGGGAGTTTATTCCAGGACTGGGCAGGGTAATAGCTGTATAGGTTTTGTCCTATTTTGCTTTTGGCTTTGTAGATTTGGAGGAGGTTTTGGTCAAAGCTTTGGAGAGGCCTAAGAGTGGTATAGAGAGAGACAAGTGAGACAATGTCAGGACAGAAGGAGGGTTGGTACAATACAGAATGTATGATTTGAAGCTGAGAGAGAAGAAATTCTAACCAGTATAGCATTTTAAGGGCAAGACAGTGGTGAGAGTAGTAGGTTTGATTTGCAGTGAATCTAGCAACTTTATCATAAGTAGATTCTAATTTTGATAGGAGAGTGGTCTAGAGATTAGTGAGGATTTGCGAGACACAGTATAGACTTGGAAGAAGGTATGCAAGGGATGGAGAAATTTTTGCTTTGTTAGTGAGAAATTTTTTGTTTCTCTAAAGAAGTCCAAGTTTTTGGAGGGTTTTCTTAATGTTGTTGAAAATGTGCAAGTTGAATTTTAGTTGGTCATCTATGATGACCCCAGAAGCTTGGTGTGGGACTCAACTGAGATAGGAGTATTATTAAGGGAAGAGATTGTGAAAGAAGGTTTTAGATGGTTTATAGTTTTGTGAATGAAAAGCAAAAGTTTGTTTTTCTTAGGATTTATAATCAGCTGATTCTTGGTGAACAAGTTTTCAATTGATAAGGATTTTTGTGTAATAGAATTTAGGTCAGTGAGGGAGTCTGCTGTGGTAATGACTGTAGAGTCATCTGCATATTGCACAAGTGAGGAGTGAGAACAGAATGTAAACATTTGATTTGTAATGATATTGAACAGTAATGGGCCAAGGATAGATCCTTGAGGTACGCCCATCTTGATAGGTAGTGCAGGAGATATAGTAGAGAGATATTTGACAGATTGAAGTCAGTCAGTGAGGTAACTAGCAAACCAGAAAATAGTTGAGGTGGATAACCTTAGTTAAGATAGTTTGGCTAGTAGCAGAGGGGAGAAAGACTGTGTCAAATGCTTTTGAAAGATCAAGAAATAGGCTAGAGATGAGTTTTTTATTTTCTCTGGCTTGGGATAGAGTGTTTATGAGGGAAATTAGGGCAGTGGAGGTGCTGTGCTTTGGGCAAAAGCCATGTTGTGTGGGGATAAGTACGTTTTCTTGTAAGTGATACTGAAGGATTTTTTGCGAAAACATTTCTGTAACATTTTGGAAAGTGGGGATAGATTTTTGTTTATCTAATGTATTCTATTGGACAGGTGAGATGCTCATTGTACTCACTGCTTCAGGGAAACAAATATTGCTGTCTGAAGGTAATGACATTTCAGGATGGTGCATACACCACAATATTAAAAAATAATAGGAGAATACAACATATTTATAGAGGAACTTCTATAATTTAATGTGCAGCCAGTCTTCTATAATTTAATGTGCAGCCAAGACTGGAGTTTATGTATTTATTTATTTTAATTTTATGATGAGGAAGTGGACTTTCCACACTCTGTGTGGCTTAAGTTTGTCCATCTGGATAGAAACTATACCAAAATGTTGATCTGAGATAACATTAAACAACTGTGTATTGCTACTGATATGAAATAATGTAAATCATAACAATCTACCTTTCCTACAGAGGTTCATAAGTTCATAGGTGTGTACTAGGCTAATGGCCCTGGAGCTTTACAAGCCTAGCCCCCCAAAAAAATGCCCAGACATCATGCCACTCAATGTTAGTTTAGAGTGCCTCTATCCAGTAGGGCAACCGGAATGATCCCTGGAGTAAACTTTCTGTTACCCATTGACTTGTCAAGATTTCTCTTGAAGAGGGTCAGCGAGGTGCTCTGCTTGACATGTCCAAAGTATGGGCAGTCTTTGAGAGATGAACCTGCCCCTCCAGCATGTTCTGTTAATTGTAGTAATGAGGTTGTGATCTCCGGAGCATGTGCCATAGAGGAATGGGATTTCTTTAGGTGTAGCATTTCAAGTAGGGCTGGGTTAGACATTGCTTTGTAAGTCAAGCAAAGATCACCTCTAAGTAGACGATAAGAGACTAAGAAGAGCTGAAGTTTCTTGAGTCTGTCCATGTAGGACATGTGTTTAAGGCCTAGGATCCTTTTTGTGAAGTACTTTCGTAGCCTCTCCAGCTGTTGTAGGTGTCTCGTCAGGTACATGCCAAATGAGCGATTACATTCAATAATTCATCTAATGAGGGATGAGTAGAGAGGGATGATGACCTCTTTCTTCCTGGATGCAAAACCTTTGGTTATAAGATGTGCCGTGTAGAAGGACTAACCTTCTGACCACAGTGGCAATGTGGTGGTCGAAGGTGAGGTGGCTGTTGACCTGGGTGCTTAGATTTCTTATGACCCTTTCAGTGTTCAATGGGCTCCTATCAATGTGGTAATTCATGGGAGCTGTTTTTTTTTTCCAAAGGGGATGATAATGCATTTTTTGGCGTTAAGCTTCAGGCCATGGTTCTGTCATCAGTCACTGGTCTCAGACAGGCCCTTTTGTAGGATATCTATATCACTTGGGGAGTTGATAATGACTCCTAGCTTGCAGTCGTCAGTGAACTTGGTCAACCAGAGTCCTCCTGTGTTGGCCTGGACTTCTGAGAAGTAGATGCCAAACAGGAGAGGGCCAGGACCAAGCCCTGTGGGACTCCACTTGTGACTGGTCGACAGTCTGACTTGGATTCCACAACTTTCACTCTGTGGGTCCTGTCTGTGAGCCAATTTGCAACCCACCTAGTGATATAAGGATTGATGTCTAGTTTGGTGAGTTTATCAATGATACCTAAGTGGGGAATGGTATCAATGGCCTTGGCCAGGTCAAGATAGGCTATATGCACTTCCTTATCCTCATCCACAGGCTTGGTGACTGCCTGAAAGAAGTCAACCTGGTTCAGCAAGCAGGATCTCCCCTTGACAAAGCCAAACTGTATGGGGTCAAGAGTTTGGAGATTGCCTATATCTTTGTTAAGCAAGTCCATGATGATGCGCTCCATAGCTTTGCATACCAGACTCAGGATAATGGGGTGATAGTTCCTAGGGTCTGTAGTTGCTCCCCCTTTATGGAGCAGGATGACTGTAACAGTGCATCATTCATTAGGGACATAGCCTGAGGTAAGGCTGTGACTGAACAGGGCACACAGATGTGGTGCCAAGTTGTTTTGTAGCTCATGTAGGAAGCAGCCAGGGATATTATCAGGCCCCATGGATGCTGTATTCATGGCTTTGGACAATGCAGCTTTTACCTGTGCCACAGAAATGGTGGGTACCAGGCTTTCTTCTGGTATTGTGATAGAGCCCTTGGTGGGGAGGGGTAAAGTTGGCACTGAAAGAGCATGTAGAGGGAAGAATTTCGTTGAGCTTAGCATTGGCTTTTAAAATGTCCCAGTGATGGTTAATGATGTGTTTAAAGGTTTGAATATTTCATCCAAAAGTTGTGACCAATCGGATGGGCTGTTGTCTATCTTTGTCAACATCAAACTGTATTGTAACAAATCAGATCTGGACTGTTGCCTAACAAAATCACTATCCTGACAGATATTGTCATCACAATATCCCCTCTGGAGGAAGAGGGTATGTAGATCCTGTTCATAGTGGGCATAAGTGTCCTGTGAGGAACAAATGCGACGCATTCTAAGAAATTGTGACTTGGGTATATTGCAGATGATGTGTCAAGGGTGGTGACTGTGAGCATGCAGGAGAGTGTTGTACTGAGCGTATTTGTGAAAAACCTCTGTTTTTAATGCTTGGTCTGTATCCCTAGTGAGAGTAACATCTAGGAAAGTGATTGAATCCTTATGAGCACTCAAAGTAAATTGAATGCCACATTTATTTTGATTTATGTATTTCACAAATTCCTGTAAGAAAACAGTATCACCCTCCACACCATCCAGCAATCATCCAAGTAGCATCACCAAATGTCAATTACCCATAGATACAAATTATGTGAGGCATCATAAATTAGCTGATGTTCAGTATAGCCCATGAAAAGATCCGCATAAATGGGGGCAAAGGATGCCTCCATCGCTGTACCCTTCACTTGCCAGAAACCAAAGAAATAAAAAACATTCTTGGTCAACACGTGTTCAGTTAAACAAACTAAAAAAGTGTTGAATCCAGGGGGATAGATATTGGCTTGATCCAACCAAAACTGCAAAGCCTCAAGCCCAGCCCAGTCTGGGATGTTGGTATATAGTGAGGACACATCCATGGTACACATGAGCCAATCCGGCTCTAATTGCATATTCTCAATAATTGGCTATCAGTATAGGAGGTGCCATTGTGCAATAACTCAGAGCAAGTCTGGGTATTGCCTTTGAGGTTTCTGATATAGCTATAGAAGGCTTTGTGGTTGATTTTGGTGTCAGACATAATTTTGCCTTCATAGCTGGCTTTAGAGGATTTGATAAGGGATCTCAGATTTTTGTTGCAACTGATAAGGGAGGTTTTTCAGTGTTGTGACTTCATTTTTTTCTGCAACAGTTTCTTCCTTCTGTTGTAGAGTTTACTGATGGCTGGTACCAGCAGATTGGCTTCCTTTTTTGGAGGAAAGTGTCTTAGTTCTATTTGGTATGGCAAGGTCCATGCATTTGTGTACATGCTCGTACAGTGCACTGATGCATGATTCGGCAGTCATGCAGCTATTTTCCATTGGCATGAGTACCGAGAAGTTAGCCACTTCTGTTTTTAGGAGCTCAAAGTCAGCTTTAGAGAAGTTTTCAGGGTGGTCACCTTAGCGGGGGGGGGGGGGGGGTGTAGGTGCGATGGAGATTTCTATGGTGATTAGTTTGTAGTCAGATTTCACCAGGGATGAATTTACTATAGGTGTGGAACAAAGGTCTCCCATATTGGTCATAACCAGGTCAAGGATGATGCTTCCTCTAGTGTGGGTCAGAATGAGCTAGTCCAGGGCATTGGAAATGATAAATTCCAGAAAGCTTTGGGCCTGTATATTGGTATATGAAGAGTTTTCCCAGTTGATACAAGCGTAGTTGAAGTCACCCAGTATGAGAGTATTGGGTTGGACCTTGATAGATTCCAGGGTGCTTAAGAACTTGGAGTGAACGTTTAGGGACATGTTTGAGGTTCTGTACCATGTACAGCAGTAAAGTACATAAATGTAAATACATTTTTAGTCAAGTAGAATCCGATATCCATCACATTTAGCTGTACAGTATAAGTTGTGATGTGTTTAGAGATGTCAGAGTTTGTTTATCTGAGGTCTCAAGAAAATGATATGAGCAGGAGTACTAAGACAGCCCAAACCATTTCCTTTTATAAATTTACTCTGTTTGAAGTATAACAAAATCAGCATCTGTGATGTGATTTATAAGCTCCTTATCTGGGAGTATGAAACACCTGTCAAAAGACCCTGCCCCTTAATAAAATATGTTCACTTACTTCAAGCAGGCCAGAAGAGTATGTGGAACTGTATTAAGATTTCTACTTACCCCACCCCTCACCCCAGGGGAAGTGAGGTACTTTACCTAGTGCAGCATTTTCTGATGTGAATAGGAGAGTTTCTTGAAGTAATTCCAAAAAAGGTACAACAGTTCCAACAATGATAAAAAGATAAGTACTTTTGAGTGGATAATACAAACCATGCACAAAACATATTGCGACTTGCAGGTTGATACAGAATTAATTAGTATTAGGACACAATGGGGAATTATATAAAGGCTGGTACAACAGAATAGGAGGTGGTCAAATAACAGTCTTGACTTATATGAAGTAGAGAATGCAAGTACAACAGAAAAATATTCAAAACTGGGCTTAAGAACTATGCACACCAGTAAGAACCAGAGAAACTGAATCATTTAAGTTGCTTGAAGAGCATGGCACACAATTTTATTGGCAACTTAAAGAGCTAATGAGGCTGAAAAATGTAGGAAGGGAAGCATGCAGTCCTCCAAGTGTCATTATATGTTCAGGAACCTGTTGTGCTTTAAACAACATAACACCGCATAATAAATACTTAAATTATAAACAGTCAGTGCTTTTGTACACAAGTCATTAATTTAACATTGTTAGAATGCATTTGTGCTGCCAGCTGACATGTGTGCCCCCATGTGGATGTGGTTCAGCATGTGTATAAAACATTTTCTCTCATTTTCACTTTTTAACCTTACCTGAAACAGCAATACTCCTAATCATATACAGTCAAGTAGTTCCAGATACACCTACTATATGTATGTACATCAGCAGTAGATATGTTACTTCATAATGTATGCTTTATGTATAGTGCAATTGACTATCTCACCAAGTAGACATACTGTCTTTGTATCAATGTCCCTGAACCCTGGTATTGCTATTTTAATGCATTTATTATTATATTTAGTTCATAAAAGTTACTTACAGCATAGATACATTGTCTAATACTGCTCCATAGTACTTTCAGTAATAATTTTGATACCCATTTCAATAACGCTATTATTTTCCTCTTGAAATAAATGAGCCTCCACAAATGCTTTTTTTTCTAAAAAGGTGATCTGTCAGGTGCTCAGGATTTTACCTCTATTCCCAAATTCTAGATAGTGACCTGAATAGGTCCTTCAGTGGAATCTTCTTTTGGGGATGCCATGGCACCAGCAACCTGGTTGTTTAGTGGGTGGTAGGGGCCAACAGACTAGTTGTTCATTGGTTGGTAAGGTGTCAATATCCAGGCTGTTCAGTGGTGTTGTAGGGGGCACTAAATTATCCATCTTTTTCTCACCCAAGGTCTTGTTTGCTATGCTTCTTCACCTACAAAACAGTTCAGTCAAATCCTCATGCTCATCCATGCTTCATCCATTAAACACCTGGATGAACAGAGGTACTATCATGAGCATCTGACAAGGCACATTTTTAGAAGAAAATAATTTCTTTCACAACACTGAGATGCCCTTAAATAATATTATGTGCAAATAAAGCCAGCTTTTCTTGAACAACATAACATCTATATCCTTGAATTTCTGAGTCTCTTATTTTCTTTGTTGATGGTTATAAACATAATACAAATAACAAAGGGGATAAGAGGATACTCCCATCTGGTTCCTCTGTTCAGACATAGCTTATCAGAGAGGAACCCTCCCACTTTCATTTTTGCCACTGATCTCTCATGTATCCTTCTAATTAACTTTATTATTGTATCAGGAAATGCAAACGCTTCCATTGCCTACTCATAAAATTCCAGCTTACTCTTTCAAATGCTTTCTCTGCATCAAGACCTACCAACACCAATGGTGTTTTCTTATATTCTGCTTCCCTCTGGATTATCATTGTTCTATTAATGATGTCAAATGTTTCCCTCTGGATTATCATAGTTATATTAATGATGTCAAATGTTTACCTCCCCTCCACAAAATCCCACTGGTCCATATCTAACAATTTTGGCATCACCTTTGCCATTCTTTTAGCCATTATAGACATAAACACTTTATAATCATAGTTTGAAATTGAAATGAGTCTATATGAAACTTGATCAGATGGGGCTTTACCATATTTAGGTATGACAGCCACTACAGCTTTTTTCCAGGATGTTGGTGCTTTCCTGCATTTTAAAATACTGTTAAACAAAGTCTCTCAGATCTTTGTCACTTTCTTTTGTCCTAGCTTCCAAACCTCCTCCAGAATAGCATCTGTTCCTCATGATTTTCCTGTAGATTGGTTATATATCACCATTTTTATGCCATCTCTCTTAATTGTTGAACCTCATCTACCTCTAACCTTGTAATAGTTAAGTCTTCCATAAACATTTCCCTTTGTGCTTTTTCTTGATTTCCCATGTCTCTGCTTTATAAAAAAATCCTAAAATTTCTAAAATATCTTTAATAATTCTGCAGGATCTCTGGTTAATTTTCTTGTTATAGACTTCCTAAGTTTGGCAACAACTCATTCTGCTTTCTGTTGCATGAGTCATTGATCCAAAAGTTTTTGTGCTGTTGAGTTATTATCAAAAACAGTTGCTTAACAGCAATCTTTCTCAACTCAGGAATATTATCCAGGTACTCCCTTATTTTCTCTTTACCATTGCACCTCTTCTTTTTCTGTGAGATTCCCCTTATTCTAGAATACCTCAACCGCCATTAGACCCTCTAAATAATTCTTGTTACACCGTAGCCAGCTCTCTTTTGCTTTATTTCTACCTTATTTAAAACTTTCCATTAATTTTTAGCTCACTCACTATAACTTCTGGATTACTTTATACCTTTCCTCATAACTTCTGAATGATTTCCACTACTCATTCCTCAAATTCTTCTCTTTTTAACAGGTAGATGGAGAAGTGCAAGTGTCTCATCTTTACTTCATTGCCCTGCATTTTTATCTTAGTAGTTAATGATGAATGATTTGAAATAGCAATTGGATATGTGCCAAAGTTTAAAATAATTGCATATGTTCCTGTGAAACAAAATGGTTGTCTAGTCTAGCCCCGTTATTGTACCTTGGGGTATAATATAGAAATTCTGTCCGAGTTCCTACTACTGAATTCATGTCTTTCATATCAAATATTTTCATAAATGTCTTCAAAAATCTACCCTGTTTTGTTATATTTCCCTTCTAGGCTCCCTGCTATGTCCATTATTACAAACCACATTCCAGTCCCCAGCTATAATAATATTCCATTCTGAATTCTAATTATGTCTGTGAATTTTCTAAGCTCTATAACAGCAGTTTTAAGTGGAATATAAATACATGCTAGTGTAATCCTCATCCATACCCCCTAACTGCCACAAATCTACCATTACTATCTATTTCTCTTACTATTGGAGCTCTTCTAGCAATTAATATAAGTACTCTTCTTTTCCTTTGTCCCAGATATTCTATTAAATACACATCGTGAAATCCTTTCTTTATCAAATTTACTTGCTCACTTCTTTCCAAATGTGTCACCTGTAGCACTGCTATTTCTACTCTGCATTTCTTAATATAATTAAATACTCTTTCCTTTTGTCTATGCTTGTGAGTTCATTCACATTCCAAGATAATATTGAATGAGATGCCATTAAGGTAAGAAGTCATTATTCCCACTTATTATATATGGCAGCTTTTTTAAATATCTATTCTTAGCTTTTGTGATACATGGACCACATTCATGTTGTCATTATTCCCACTTATTGTATATGGCAGCTTTTTTAAATATCTATTCTTAGCTTTTGTGATACATGGACCCCATTCATGTTTGGCAGGTTATTCCTTTATATAGGTTTTTCTTATCATCAATATTGGAACCTATGTCACATTTTAGAAGACCTTTTGTTTAAATAAAAATCATTGAAAAAATATCCTTAGAAAAAATGCTTAGAACAACCCTGTGACTTATTAACTTAATACAAACACATATGGCGATGTACACCTTCAAATAATGAAGTTTAACCCTCCTAATAGGAAAATTTGTTGCAGGTAGATGACTTCTAACACAGGCCCTAATTATCCCAAATTGAGGTTATCCCTGCTAAAATGCATGTTATTGCCTGTACTTCTACTTACACTAATTGGTGTCTGTTCTTCTTTTAACTTTATCCTTCCTCCCCACCATTTAGATGTAAAAACAATCAACATTATTTCAGAAAACATTAACTTTTATTCCTGATGAAGCCAGTCTTTTGGCTTTAATTACCTTACTGTCAGTCTGTCTTCATGGGGACATAAGAGAAAAAAGAAAAATGCAGGCCTTTGCTGCAACCTGAAAGACAAGCTGAAACATTTATTGCTAAAGGAAAATGTTTCATTATATTCAGGGTTCTCATGTTTACTTGTTTCTACTTAAAATTTGTTATTGGATTAACCCAAAGTTCTTAAGCCAAAGATTCACCTATGCAAAGGTAAAGGATAACATATCAGCTCTACATACTTTATGATGTGTGTACTTCTCCACTTCCCCCACTGCAGCCACCCAGGATTACAGCCTACTAACCTAAACATGTTTTTGTCTAGAATTTCTTCTCTGTTTGCACTGTAATACCAACATTTCTTAATAGTAAAAAATAATTAAAATGAAGAGTGAGAAGGTCACACTAAAAACCAATCAGTAAAAACTAAATGAAAACTCCAGCCAAGCTAGAACCTCCAATGAGTGACTTCCCAAACCTCCTGTAACAGAGGCACATGGGATATATGCAAATGACCCTTATGACTTCCCTGGTTTCTTCCCCATTTCCCCTGTGTCTGAGGCTTACCTTTGTAATTACCCAGTCAGGCCACTAGGTGGCAGCATTTCCTGCTTCTTTCTATACCCCTATGTATGCCTACACTACCTGAACCTAACTCTGCCCTGTTCTCAGCACCAGATTTAGTTAATCACTCTTTTACACTTTTTCTGCCCTGTATAGCCACTAGCTCTTGTGAAACATCTGCTTACTTCAACTCTAATACTGAGTGCCTTTACTGTAGTCTCCTTACCTCAGATCTCTTCTCACCTTCACTGATACACTTTCTCTTCCTTCTTGGCTATATCCACTCCATTTGCCCTGCGGGCTCACTCCGCTCCCCTACCCTGCCCCCAATTCTCACCCGCCCAGCACCTCTGCATTTATTCCACCCTTTCTCCACCCACTAATCCCAACTACCCAATTAGAATCGCCTCCCTATTTAAACCCCACCCCTACACACCCTACCTAATTACCCAATTAAAGCTTTTCCTTCTTCACAATTCATCTCTTCCTCCTATTCAAACACATTCACACTCTCTCTACTCCCACATTTTTAAACTCCCCTACCCAGGTTCTTCTGCTCTATCGCCATCCCCTCTTATTTCTCACCTGCTTCATCCCCTCAAACTATGCACATTAAACTACCTGTGTCCCATGATGTTTCCCTTTATTCTATACACCCTCCAGGCCCCCTGCTCCCTCCTTGTATTCCTAATTCCCCTATGTGATGCCAGCTCATACTCCTCCTATGTTCCACCTATCCTACATTCATCTCAAACTGACACATTCACCAAGTTGCTCCCATATTCATTCTCTCATTACTACTACATCTCCTCTTCCCTTATTCAACCCCAATTATAGACTGGATCTTAGTCACCCATCCAAATAAAATAATTTACTCTGGGACCCTTCCCAACACCATTAGTGACCACCAACCTGCCCTCATACATCGTTCAACTACCTCTACCCCCCATCAGCATCAGTATATTCTAACCCACAACCTTAGCAACTTCAACCCCTCAACTTTCTCAGATATCCCTCAAACAAATAAACTGGCAAATCCTAAACAACCTTCCTCTTGATAAAGCAATAGAAAGCTTCAACTAATACCGCTCCATGGCTCTCCAAAGAAACCAAGCAAATTATGCTTCAAAGGGACAAAGCCTGGAAGCTGTACCATAACAACAAACTGCTCAAAACCCTGATCAAATATAAACAACCCTGTAACCTTGCAAAGCAATGCATCACAAAGGACAAAAAATCCTACTACCTTAAACTCCACTCCAACAATAACAATGACCCCAAACAATTCTGGAAATCCATAAACTCCCTTCTCAACCCCGCTCCAAGAATAACCCCTGCCCTGTCCCAAGTATATCTGACCTTGAACTAAGCTCCAAATTTAATTCATTTTTTCATTGAAACTATCTACAACCTGACCAAGACCTTCCCTAGCAATAATTCACCTAACCACATTTCCTCTTCTCCTAACCACCCTATGTCTGAGCTTAAGCTAGTCTCTACTAATCTCATAAAAAGACTCCTATCCAAAATTAAACCTTGCTCCAATGCTCCTGATACTATTCTCTCCACCTTCCTACAATGTGCAGCCGACAGTATTGCAATCCCAATCAGCATCATAATCAATAGATCTATAAAGGGGCCATATGTACCCAAACTATGGTGTTCTGCTTACATTCTTCTTCTCAACAAAGGTGGCAAAAATACTGACATCTCAAACTTTTGGTCCATTGCTCTGCTCTCTCCAATCTCCAAAATCTTAGAAAAATGTATCCATCTCCAACTTATGCCTTTCCTAACCCAAAACCAACTCCTAACATCTATCCAGCATGGCTTCCGCCCTGGCCATAGACCGTAACTGCTCTTCTCTCCTTCTTAGAAACTGTCAACCAAGCCCAAGATTCAGGACATTTAGTTTCCACAGTTCTTCTTGACCTTTCTAAGGCTTTTGACACTGTTTCCCATAACCACCTTATCTATCATGTCTCTAACCTACATCTCACTCCAAACACTGTCACCTGGTTCTCTAGCTACCTGTCAGGGAGATCTCAAGCGTTTAAATGGAAGAGCACCATCTCCTCATTTCTTCCTACCCCAACTGGCATCCCTCCAGGGTCCATCCTCAGACCTATGCTTTTCAACATTTTTATCAATAACCTTCACTCTGTCATTCCCGATGCCAAAATAATTCAATATGCAGATGATTCTACGATAGTCTGCTCAGCCTCAAACCTCCCTGAACTACTGACTAAAACCCAAGCTGCCTTTTCTATTACTGAATACTGGATGCAACAAAATCACCTGTCTCTAAATGCAAATAAATCTAAACTTCTACTCTTCTCTCCCTCCAAGACTTTCTCTTTTGACAAAAATTCATTTAAAGTCTTCAGCCATCCCAACTCTCCCATTGAAGTAGTTCCCTTTGCAAAACATTTTGGCATTACTATTGATGAACACCTGAAGTCCGATATCCATATCCAACAAAATATAAAGAAAATCCACCAAAAGATAGGTATGCTGTATAGGAACAACCTCTTTCTTTCAAACTCTACTAGACATATTTTAGCTACTATTTACCTCCTCTGATCCCTGTTATATGGAGCCCCTCTGCTAACTAACCTAACCACCACCAACACCTCTAAACAAGAAAACTGCTAGAACAAATTTCCAAATTTGCCTCCAGATCCAAAAACTCCACCCATCACTGCCATGCCCTTAATTCTCTAAACTGGCTAGAACTCCATAATTATCTAGACTGCCTCCAACTTACCACAGCACACAGACTTGTATTTCATCCAAAGAAAAGTCCAGCTCTAATAAACATCCTTCCCCCCTAAACCCCCAATAGACCTCTTAGATCTGACAATAAAAACTTAATTACTATCCAAAACCAAAATGGCCTGCTGGCCAGCTTCTCCTCTCTTTCTCACTAGACAAGAAATGGAATTCTCTCCCTTCCACTCTTAGGACAATAACTAACTCAGAAAACTATAAAACCCAGCTTTTCACTTACTTGCACTCCAAATGGAAGTGCACCTGCTTTCACCCTGTCTAATTCTTTCTAACAACTTCCCTAAGGAGGTGTTACTCCTTGGCTCCTAATCTCTCTAACACCCCAACAACTAGTTCCCTGAGCTGTCTCTAGCTCTCTGCAATTGCTTCTGAAGGAACTATATCTACCTTGTAAATATTGTAAATAGCTTTTTATGTCAAATGAAGGCATGTAAACTGTTTCCTTACTTTAATCGATTGTTATGCATAATGTTACTACACTTCAATTTTTATGAAAGTATTTCCTAAATGAATCTCCACAGTACAGCCTTCCAGATACATCAAAATTATCTTTGTCAACTAAGCCTAATACAGAATGTCCATTAATGTAAACTGTACTTCACTTTTGTAACTTACTTACTTTTGTATCTTAATGTTTTATGTTATATTGGAGCTTTTCTCCCCGGGCCTCCACTGAAAACGGGCACTCATGGGCCAAGTGGACTTCCCCGGTCACCAAACTGAAATAAATAAATAAATAAATGTAAATAATGAACATCAGGTTGGTTTCAGCTATATGACGATTCTGATTGTAAAAGTCATGGGCAATCAGAATTGCCATATAGCTGAAACACCTGATGTTCATAAGGGTCATTTGCATATATCCCATGTGCCTCTGTTACAGGAGGTTTGGGAGGTCACTCACTGGAGGTTTGAGCTTGGCTGGAGTTTTCATTTAGTTTTTACTGATGGGTTTTCAGTGTGACCTTCTCACTCTTTGTTTTAATTTGTTAGTTGCGATATTTTGCAGTCACCCTAATGATAATGGACATCAGGTGGGTATAACAGCCCTGTGTTTCTTATGCTTTGTCAAACACTCTGCTTGTGCTATGCTGATGATGTCATTACAAGGCTGAAATATGCATATCCATAGCTATTGGGATTTGGCTTTATTGGCCTGTAATTGTCTATTAAAATTACTTCAAACATAAAAGTCATGTGCAATTAGAATCGCCATATAGCTAAAACACCTGATCTTCATAAGGGTCATTTGCATATATCCCATGTGCTTCTATTACAGGATGTTTGGGAGGTCACTCATTGGAAATACTAAGAAAGAAGGAAAAAAGAAAGAGAAGAAAAAAAGCTTTTGTTTACTTTAGTAAATATCATATACAAGAAAACTGAAAATACTTTACTATAAAACATGCAATTTACATTGTGAAAAGTTTCATAGAAATGCTGTGAAGAACATGAACTGTTTTACTTACAGTTGTTTTTTTTTCTTCTTCCCCTCCACTTAGTGTCCTTCCTACCATTAATAACACAAAGTGAGGCAAGTGCTTTTCATTTCCTCACAAGTTTAACAAAGTCAATAAAAGTTCACTCTTTCGACATTTTATTATACAGTCATATTTCACAAATGTGATAGACACATTGCAATCTTGCATTTGTTCACTCATTTCCATGTTCCTGGCCTCGTTCCTGTTCATCTCCCAACCCAAGCTTCCAGTTCAATTGTAAGGTGTTATCAATTCTTCTGGTCAAATCCTGTGCTTTTCTCTGTCTCTCAAGCATTTTCCTTTAGAAGAGTGAAAAACATTTCACTGGTAAAATCTTTCCATGTGCTTTAGTAGCAGAAGAATTAGAAGCAGATACCCTTTCTTTTTGATGTCTCACTTTTTATTGGACAAACATTTGCATTTCCTCCTTAACCTATTCTGCATCAAAAATGACTTTTCTCCTCCAGGAAAAGGATATCCTGTATGCAGCTGGATATAGCAGCTTGAATCTCACACCCACCTATCTACATTTCCTGACTAATGGAATAAATTATTTTTCCTTCTGCCTGGTGTACAGTGACTAATCATTTTCCACAAACACTCTACTGACTCCAACTTTTAACACTTTGCCCTCTTGCCACAGTTTTGTCAGGATCAACTCTTTCTGCTGATAGATTTTCATCTTTACTATTACAGGGCTTGGCTGCTTTTTCATTGCCATATTTAGAGCATACACATGGTGTACCCTTTCAATTAACAGTTCATGCTGTGGAATATCAGTCCAGTTGCTTATCTGTGCCTTCATAAAATTAATACAGTCTGTTTCTTCTAGTTTCTCTAGTTTGTTTGTGTCTTTCTACTAATGATTGGTAGTGGATTTTTACCAGCCCTGATGCACAACCATCAACAAAGGTACAGAAGAAAATCTCAGATTTTCCCTCTGTGCTCTGTCCTCTAATTCTAGCATTTTTTTTAAAGATGATTTTTAAGCATGAAACTCTTCTTGAGCATTGTCATACTCAACTAGAAAAAAACATCTGAGACTACCATAGCTGTAGCAAAAAAATGAATAACAAAACTATTAAAACAGCAATTAAAACAACGAAGAAAGAAACTAGTGGGTGCTTTAGTGGTTAAACAACTACTTTATCAGATAATACCTAGACAAACCATCATGAGAAAATTAAATAACAGACTAACCAATCATAAAACACAGCCACTCCAACACTGATAAGTAATACATGATACAGTGTTGTCTATGTCTCTAAGTGTCAGTTATTATTAGAAAAGTTTGCCATTTGTCGATGATGCAGTTAAGCGCATTAATATTACGATAATGTGCTTTCAAGTTTACATTAATTATATTTTTGGATTATCATATACATTTTAATTGCTTCTATCAGTGAACTTTTATCAGTTTCCTGTATTACTATAACATCTACTTGTGATAGTTGCAAGTGCATGCCATTTTTAAATGAAACGTTTTTCAGTCTTGGATTTTTTTATGATTTTGATAAATGTGGAAGCTTGGATGCAGCAGTAATAATTTTATGAGTTGAGGCTAGCATCACATATATATTTTTTCTTTAAGTTAGTATTGTATGCATTAAGTGTTTTATGATTGGTTAGTCTGCTGTTTAAAATTTTTATGATGGTTTGTCTATGTATGGTCTGATGAAGTGGTCGTTTAACCGTGAACGTGCTCACCAGTTTCCTTCTTCATTGTTCTAAATGCTGTTTTAATAGTTTTGTCTGTTATTAAATGTTTTTTGCTACAGCTGTGGTGGTTGCAGGAGTTTTCTTCCAGTTGTATTAATTTTGTTGTTTTGTCAACCTTTACTTAGAAAGGCTGCATTTTGTTTGTTTACATTGTCATATTCAGCCAGCTTTTTCTTCATTTCAGTGTCTGATTTTTGCAGTTTTATCAGCTCATCTGAATATTTGTTTATTCTATTTTTCCAGCCTTTTGTTATTTGAGTTGATATGCTCATTCAGGGTTTCATTTATTTTAGTCAGTTCTGAGCACATTGGACTGATGTTTTTCCTCTAGATTTCTGGAAGTCATTTCTTGCATCAGAGCAACTGCTTGAACTGTGTTTTGCAGAACAGCTGCAGGATTATTTCCAGTCATTGTTTTCTCTCTTAGCTTCTTCTTTGCTAACATCAAGGAACTATACTTACTATCCAGTAACTGAATTTACTAAAAATGACACAGTTCCTAGCTCTTGTGTTTCAATTTCTCTTTTCACACTGGGACAGCTGAAGTTAAGCTGTTGATCAGTGGGCAGACATCTTAGAAAGTCCCCCCTATTGTCTTTTTTGAGCTCATTTGCCTAGTAACTATTTGTAGATTATATGTTTAAGCGGCTCTTAGCAAGTTTACCTGTGTTCTACATGCACCGTGTCCTATATTGACAGCATACATTTGTGGCAATTTATAGTATGGCATTGAAACAAGAAGTCCAGACAACTTAAGTTGAACTAGCTACTCAGGAATTAAAAGAACTGAGTAGACGAGGGTGAAAATGAGAGGTTTATTCTTGCTCAACAGTCCTAAGAGGAGGGAAATGGTGGTCTTGGTTAGCAACTTGCAAGCAGAGGCTTACATAATTACAATTGCTATAGGAGCAAGGGATATGCACTTTATGTTACCAGATGCTAACAGTAGTTCTGTAAGCATGGTAGTATGCATATATTGGGAGGGCATAGACTGCCCCTACTATGATATGGTTGCTCATATCAGTGATCAGAGGGCTGGATTAAGTATCAAACCACAAAGCCATGATGGCTGCCAGTGTGATGGCACCCAATGTGGGAGGGCTTATGATCATCAGACAATTAGAAAAAACATTAATAAAATCAGTATACATATGAGACTCACACCATGAATAATCTTGGTCCAAATGCAATTTGCCATTTCTGTAATCCGTAGTAAACATCCGATGACCTGTGATAAAACTTATCACTGTCCTGTTGTCAGTTTGCTAAAACTGTTTTGTGTGCTCATCTACATATGTCTGGTTTCATTAAGTATGATCTAAGACACACATTTCCACTGAAGAAAAACATTGGTTGGTGGTTGCTGCATGGCTTGTTATTTGAAAATTATCTGTCATATTTCTAAAGATGACTGTTGGGATTTTAATTTTTATAGTACACACAAATGCTTGATGAAATCCTTTAGTGAGCTCATTGTGAATGGCTAGGTACAAATATTTGATATTTACCTCCGTTTCACCTGATAAATACAAGGATACTAGAATAGTGGTGATACTGCATTTTAGACCATTTTACATTCAGTGAGATTTGTGGTTAAGTATTCAAGTTAAGCTATTTATTCATGCAAGGTCACTATACACTATGTGCTGGAATTCCTGTTTCACATAACTTTTGCGGAAAGCAACATTAACTGCACATTTTTTATAGGCTATTTAAATATTTTTGAGTTACACAACTCAAGTGTTGCTGTATTTAACTGAACTGAATTCTGCTTCAGCAAGTCCCCAAGTCCACTTAATCTGCATTCCATTACTTCCCTCAAGTTTAAACAGACCACCATTTTCTATTGTCATATATGTTTATGAAAAGTATTTAAAAAAAAAAACTTGCCCGTGCATCTTGGAACACTCTATATGTTAAAATTAGTGATTCAGATATCCACACACAGTTCAAGCAAAAATTGAAGGAGCAGGTACTGGTTTGTTAAGACTATATTTTATTGCATTAACATATTTTTGTCTTAACTTATTGTTTTGTAGGAATAGCCATTGCATTCTGAGTGATACATTGCCATTGTAATACTGTATATACATGCACAATGTAGCCTCAGTACACTGAGGCTGTAGTCTCTATCTATATACAATACAACCTCAGTGCACTGTTTTGATTGTTTTTGCCACTGTCTCTCTTATTAAGATAATTTTGAATCATTTTCATTGTATATATTTTACACCCTCTGTCTCCGAGAGAGAGAGAGAGAGAGGTATAAGGGGCTATTTCATAAGATAGTTCAAAAGACTGAAAAGCAAAACATCTAAAACTTAACATTTTGAAAACATTTTTAATGTTGGGGACATAGCGCCCCCACACACTGCTAATCATATATACCAACTCAGAGATCACACAACAGTGGAAAAGGGTTAAACCCCCCCCTTTTTAAAAGTTTTATTAGATTTTAAATAAATAAATTGATCATGACAATAATTGTATTTAGAAATTTGTGAGCATAAAAAAAGAACAATATGAACAAGAACAACTGTTTACAAGAGTGTCTACTAACAATGAAAATTCTCAAAAAATCCCATACATTGCAATTGATATGAGTATAGCTATTTTTGTTTATCAAGCAGTTCATTGAAATTTGTCCACATATTATAGTAGGAGGTGATTCTAGTAGATCTTAATTTAATGGTGATCATTTCCAGATGACATACTTAGGTTCTAATATTTGTGAATTCTTTGAAAGCCGGTGTAGCTTCATTCGTCCAATTCTTGGTTATAACTTTCTTTACAGTTGATAAAATGGAGCATAAAAGAGGTTAATTTATTGTTTTAAAGAGACAATCCCAGTGTTTAAAATTAGGGTCCAAGTTAAGCTGACATAAGTCATGCCCACTTCAACATGTCACTTTCATTCCCACTCACAGTGTCATTTTACTTTTAAATATCCTGCAAATCCACAGTTCCAATCTTGTTTCAGCTCCCAGGATAAACTAATCTTTGGAGTTGTATTTCTCTCTGACTTACATTGGATTGGGGAACTATGACAACTCTTCACTCATATTTAAAATAAAGAAAGCTCTGCCATGAAAAAAAGAGATATCAGTGTATAATAATTTTCAAATTTTGCATCACTCATGCTTCTACATATGTATAAGCAGCCCTCTCATAAAAATAGTGCATTTGTCTATTAGTATCCAGAAATCAGTACATATCAAACTAAAACTGAGAAAGGAAGAGAAGAGGGTGTCTACTAATGCTCCAATCTTCTGTCACACACTTGCTTTCTATGGAATTAATAGCAGGTCAGAAAGTCACTATACCAGGCTAGTATTCAAAAAACAAAATAGAGTAAAACATGAAAGAAAGAGAAAAATAGTTTCTACTACTGTTTACCTGACTCATAAGCTTTCTATAGGCAGAAGCCATGTTATAAAATTGTTGTAGATAGCCAGAATTCACAATCAGCATAGAATAAAATATGAAATGAAAGAAACAAAAACCTCTGTATACTAATGCTTTAAAATCCTTGCATTACTAATGTGCTTTCTAGAGTAGCAGCAGTAGTCAGGTCATAAAATGTCTGAAAGGCTACTTTATTCAATGGGTAAAATGCACAGAGTAAACTAATGAATGTCTCAAAGGGGCAGCTGTTGTCAGTACAACTGCAATTTGAGATGGAATTTGGCTAACACCTTTGAAACTTCCTTCAGGCACTCTTCTCCCACCCCACCCCTCAGCCAAAGGTGAGCATGCTCAGAAAGGCAAACCTGAAATGTAAACAAAGGTTGAATAAAAAAAAAATCTGTGGGACTGTCCGTTTAACAAAAGCAGGAATAGATGTATTAAAAAGAATTAATGGCTTTGATAAACAACAATTGTCCCAAAGTAAAACATGTAAAAACATTATTACTCCAATAAGGTTTAAGTACAACACAATCAAAGAACATGTGTTGCCAATCTACTATAAGCTCCTGTTTACATCCCCAACAAACTTGCTTCTTTTAAAAAAAAAATAATTCAATTTTATGAGGTGTGAAGAAAGAGCTATTCAAGAACTTCCAAGTAAAAAGTTTGGAAGAAATTAAAAAATATTTTTTATCCTCTTCATCTGGAGGTCTGGTATTAATGTAAGTAAAGTATTTCCAATAATTTCCATTGCAACTTTTTGTTTCTTTTCTCACCACTCTATATAATTTGGATAAGAGACCATCTCCCAGTGTGTTTTGTTCTATTAATAATATTAAAAATTAAATTAATTTTGGGCTAAGATCTCATTCCCTTTGTTGTATTAACTTATATATTGTCTGCAAGATTATACATGCAACCACATATCTTTGCTTAAATCATATTTGCTTATGATATAATCAACAAAACACACCTTTCATTATTCATTCATTAAAACCAATATATCAGATTTTTTTCTTTAAATGTAATCACTGTGTCTACTTTGAAGTGAAATATTATTTTAAGGGTATGCTATAGGGAAAGAAGAAAATCTATGCCTTATATGTTGTATTTTTATAAATTAAGTTTCTAAAGGTATTTAATATAGTAAAAATAAAATAAAAGTCACTTGTCTGGTGACTTCCTTTCTGAAAAATAATATTTTAGCAACCAATTTAAAGTATTGTGTAGTATAAGATTATGGTTAGAATTTGTTATGTTTAAAATTTATGAAAAGGCATCCAAGAAACTCTTTCTACCTTGTTGTGTAAATATTTATCCAAAGAGATATTGCTTTTATATTTGATTATAAAGACTATAATTCTAGATCTGGTAGTCCAATTCCTCCTGCTCTCTAGTCCCTTATATGATGATTTAAAGTAATTCTTGATTTGTAGGGGAACCAAAGACATTTTAAAATTAATGTATTAAATATATTACATTCTTTAATACATGTTTTAGGTAGAGGTAAAGATAATAATTAAAAACATATATGATTTTTGGTAAAATAATTATTTTGATTATAGATAGTCTCTCTTCCATTATGAAGGAAATTTTGTTCCATTTATTTATTAAATTCTTTATACTGTTTATACTGATTATGCTGTTAGTATAATTGTAATTTATTATATTATTAATTTTATCTGTTATAAGTATCCCTAAATAGTTAATTCTTATCTCTTTGACAAGGTATTTAGTATATCTATCATTTATCCTGTCAATAATAGTACTTATGAGTAGTATTTTTGTTTTGCTATCATTAAAGGAGAGAAAAGATTTTTTGGAATACATCCATTACCTTAAAAACAGCCAAAAGGGAACTATCACTGTCACTCAGTATCAGAAGAATGTCATCAGCAAATAACTGGATTTTAGAAACCACATTCTCATTTATGCTAATGCCTTTTATGTTTAAATTTGATCTAATAAAATTAGCAAATATTTCATAATTAGAGTGAAAAGCAGGGGTGAAAGTGGACTTCCTTATTTAGTTCCCTTCAAAATTTGTATTGAATCAGAAGTAACATTACCTATTTTAACATATGAAAGACAATTGTTTTAAAGATGATTTATACAATGTGTAAAATTACTTGAAAAATTACATTCCCCTAAGACTAACAAAAGATATTTCCATTTCATAGATTCAAAAGCACTATTAATGTCCAGACCCATTAATGTTAGATTCTCTTTTCTTTTGTTTGCATAGTCAATTACTGTAATTATTCTTTAGATATTTTCATAAGTATTTCTATTTAGAATAAAACCAGTTTGATATTCATTAATCATGAAAGACAGAATATAGTTTATTCTATTAGCATGAATTGCCATGAATAATTTATAATCTACATTTAAAAGTGAAACTGGTCTGTAAGAAGAGCATTAATTTGGATCTTTGTTAGTTTTTGACATTGGCGAGATAAGAGTATATTTCCAGGAGGGATGAACTTTTGTTAAGTCTTTAACTATAGAAAAAAAAATCTGTGTGATATGTTTAATGCTTCTTTAGGTTGTTACTTGTTAAGTTATGGCATAATTCCATCATTACCTGGTGCTTTGTTAGGATTTAATTTGTTAATTTGAGTTCAAATTTCAGACATTGAGACAGGTTTATCAATTAATTTTACTTGGTCATCAGATAACTCATTTTTTATATTTTTTGATAAAAGTTTTGATTGTCCCTTTTGAGTCTTGTATTACATATGGTTGATTTTATTGTTATAATTTCCAAATTATTTTACAATATCTTCTATTTCCATCACTTTTCCTTTTCTGGTATGTGAATAAATCTCCTTTATATGGCTAGACTTACTAAGTAGTTTTGTTCTGTTAGCTAACTTATGCATAGATTTTGGGTTAATAGAGAAATTAATTATCTTAAACTTTTCTAGATTAATCCTATTTTTATGATTTAAAATGTCCAAACACTTATTATGTAGATTATACATCTTTTCTATGTTATTATTGTTACCTGTCTGATTTTTCAGTTTTAATTTGTCAAGTTTTTCTTGTATCTAGTACAGTTCTTTGTCCCATTGTTTTTTCTTTATTAATAGCCAATTGGTGACTCTACCAAAAATATATGCTTTTAGTGCATCCAATAGATAGATTTTGAAAATCTCCTGTATTGTTCATTTCTATAAAAGAAAGAATTTCTTTAATAAAAAGTCCTTAAAAACCTTTAAGCAAGTTATATATGTGGGTATCCTCCTGATCTTGATGTTATTGTTAGAGTTTAAAAAAAAGTTCAAGAGTGATTACATTGTGATCTGAAAGTGGGAAAAATGCTACTTTTACTTTGCCTAGTTTATTTATCAACTCATTGGAGACACATACTCAAACAATTCTGGATTGTGTTCTATGTCTGTGTGAGTAATGAGTAAAGAAACGTGATTCTAGATCTGAAAAATCATTAATGTCCCTAAGGTGAAACAGTTCAGTGAACTTTAATAGTGCCTTTGCTGATGCCTGTATTTTCTATTTACCTACACTATTCATATCCTTTGGTGACAATATACAATTAAAATCTACTGCCAGTATGATGCTTCCTTTTGAATTTTGAATTAAAAGTTGTTCAACAGTTTTAATTCCTATTCCAGGAATCCAGTATAAATTAATAATGGTTAATAATTTCTCATTATATTATGTGGTAACAGAACAAACCATACCTTTATCATCCTTGTATGGGTAAATGATCTTAGGCATGAACAAAGAATTTTTCCATAATGTAGCAACTCCTCTTTTTTATTATTATATTGTGAACTGGATAATATAGAGAAATACTTAGTATTAAGTCTGTCTTTATCTTCTGTCAATAGGTATGTTTCTTGTAAAAAAATAACTTGAGAGTTAAATAACTTCAAATATTTGTTTAAACTACCCCTCTTGCAACCATTATTCAGTCCATTAATATTTAAAGAAATATAATTAATAAATGTCATGCCATGCCATTTGTCATACAGGTCAATAGAGTAGATGTAACTCTCCTAAAATTAATTATAAGGACCCAGTATAATATCTCTTCTTTGTTAAAAAACTGCTTAACAGTCATTCTGACAATAATACTTAAAACTTTAATTAGATATGTAATAATTGTTATTGTAGAGACCCACCAAAACCACAAAAAAAAATTATGTAACTAAACACTTACTTTTAAAATCCTTCAAACCCCTCATAGAGTCGAACACTTCCTGCTTGAATAGTCTAACCATCCAAACAAACCCACCCATCTACTATAATAAAAAGCCCAAACCACTCTGCTTCAATTAAACAAAATTGTCATTAACAGCAAAGCGAACACAAGTCTGCATCCTTTAAAACTGGTATATATGTGTGAAAAATAAGAGAAGTATTATATGTCCAAAGTTGTTGTTTAACTGTTATATATTTATTAAAACACGAAGAGATAAAGTTTTTTATTATTGTTTAATAACTATATGCAATCTTGAATCTCATCTATTGTCATCTTGAAAAGGTGAGAAACTGTTGTACTGCAGTTAAAGATTACTGTTATGTGTCTCACAAAAAGAACAATTTCCTTCCTCAGTCATCTATTTTCATTTAGTGAAAATGTAATAATAATAATAGATAAATAGATGTCATGAAATATTTAAACAATAATGTATTGCTATTTGTGCTCAGCACTTTACCACAATAAACTAACACATCTTATGTCATTCCTGTTAAACATAAGGCTTGTTTCTTTCTTTGTTTTGTATATGATAACTTCAGGTGTAATGATAACATACTCATGACATTAACATCCCGCTTCTAATAAAAAGGTTGCCAATGTCATATATATGTTCGTGTTACTATTAATGTAATATATCTATGAAACATCTTAATACATACATTCAGATATAATCTTCAAGAAATGTACTCAAGAATATATCACAGTACATTCAGCATTCTTTTGTTTTCCTTATTAAATTATAAAGAGCAACACTTCTGACAGATCTTAATTTAAATATAACATTCACCAATTCTTTGGTTTCATGGTTTGCATAGCTTTCTTATTGCTTGTCATGTAACAAACTATGGTGCTTTATATAAGAGAAATGGTATGTCCATAGGATATCAAAACTAATCATCTAGAAAGAGAAAAATAAACTTTTGGTAACCTATTATAGCATAGTGAATTAGATTATTAAGCTACAATGTTGTAACAGTACAATATAACTCATATTTTAAGTTAGCCAGAAATCAGAGTTTAAGTGTCTTGTATTCCCCGTTCACAATCTTATGGTTTCATTGACTTCATTCAACTGAGAACACAGTGACATTTGAACTAATGCATTATTCATAGGTTCTACCTATTATTTAAATTAAATTTCTAGAGCTGTCCACCAATAAAAATCATAAGCTGTTAACAACCCTGATTCTCTGCATGGGTGAGGAACTTCACAAAGCTTGAACTGTTTACTAGAGAAATCTTCATGTGTTTAAGTAAGATGAGAAAACTCAAGCACTAGAGAAAAAAAAAATACTTCTACTTTTTTATGAATATATCTTGTAATCAGACATGTTTCTCTAATTCTCTGGCAGCATTTCATCTCATTATCAAGACTAAGTAGCACATATAACAAATCTATAAGGAGAGATTATTTTAAATCTGTTCCAAGCATCACAGCCTCTTCATTTGTGAGCTATATCATGAAATATATCCAAAGAGAATGGAATTATCCCCTCCCCCAAAAACAAACACATCGCAATTCATCTGGTATGGCACAACAGCTACACATTATCAAAGCCCATGCACTAATAAGGTAACAACTTTTAGGTTATACTATTAGTAATAGTAAAACAAATACTCAAATGCTACTCAGAATTACAGTCACCCAAGGCCACATCTGCATTCATAAAATATGTTCATCTGTCTAATCTCTCTGTAAGGCATTTTTTTTACTGTTAATGCTTTTAAAACATGAAATTCCACTTGAAGCACAAGCCCCTTTTTAGTAAATAATTTCCCATTTATGGGTATAAGGCAACTTAGAGAATTAGATATGTAAACTAACATAATCAAACTCGGTGCAACTACAAGTGACACACAGACACAAAGTATGCATTATCTTAGTGGTAGCCAATTGTGAATACAACACAACAGTGTAACTTTTGGTATAGGGGCTATATGCTTCTTTTAAATAAGGATTGAGACTAAAAAAGACTTAATAATATTTTGTTAAAGCATATTAAGGAAATATTGGTTGTTTATAAAATTAGGCAAGTATAACATAACAAGGTTAGGTTACCTTGTAATAACAGATGTCTTGTTGATTTTCAAACTTCTGTTTATGTTATAGATGAGTATGAAATCTTTTCCAGTATTGTTTTTTTTTTAAATACAAAGATAAAGAATAGACATATTTATACAAGGAGAAAAGCAATCTTTAGCTCTTTGTTATTTTCTTTATATATAAATTAAGAAACCAGTCATTTTTCTCTTAATGTATTCTTTTCATTTACCTTCCATCCATTTTTCTCTGCTTGTCACTTCAACGACATAATGGATCAATCCATGTCTTCTGTTTCATCTAATGTTTTATTAGTTTTTAAATATGACAATGCAGGGTTCAGATCTTTGATGAGTTAAGTTTCATCTGAAAGGAAAATATTTAATCTGGCAGGAAACAGTACATGCACTTTTATTTTTTTTTTTCTTAAGTTCTGTAATGAGAGGAAAAAAAATGTTTTCTTTGGATATTACTGCTGCAGAATGGTCATTGTCAAAAAGAATGTTACATCCATTTTGAATGGTAATTTAGCCCAGGCAGCCCTAATAACAAGTCCTTTATCTTGAGAGGAAAAAATTAACAATAATAGCCCTTGAAAAAGTGTTGTTTTTAGATGCAGGAATAACTAAGAATCTATGTGTTCTCTCTGTTCCGAATGAGAATGCTTCTGACAAGTCTACAATTTTAGGGAGCCAGGAAGATAAAAAAATGAATCATATTATTACCTTCAATTCTTTCAGATATAGGCCACGATGGTGCAGCATTTAGCATTGTCGCCTCACAGCAAGAGGTTCTCCCATTTGATTCTCGGCTGGAGTGCCTTCTGTGTGGAGTCTGCATATCATCCCCGTGGTCAAGTGACATATAAAGGCATGCAGGTAGGTGCGTGCATGAACGAGTGTACCTTCTTTGAAGGTTGGGCATCGGGCTGGCAACTTGGCACCGTAAAAATCCACTGCCAATCATTAGCAGACCAGAGTTTCGCTGTGGTGACCTCTAACCTGGAAAAGCTGAAAGACATTACTTACCTTCAATTCTTCCAGGTATTCCAAATATATGGATGCTATTCCTGTGAGATCTGTTTTTGAGATCATCAATTTTGGCTAGGAGAAGAGTATTTTGTTTTAACAGGAATTCAATATTGTTTTCATCCTCATTCAGCCTTCCTTCTATGTCATTTAAAGAAACTTCAATGCATTATTTCTGGATCTTCTGCAGCTGCAGAGCATAATTGATTTGTTCCATTTGTTTTGAACAGTTCTGCTTAAAATCCTCAATTTTGGTATCCAATTTATCTATCTTAATTGATATTTCCTAAATGATTGTTAGTACTGAATGAATCTCTTTTTAAAGTACAGACTCTTGTGAAGTTACCATTCTATGACTCATTATAAGGCTGGATACAGTGATGAATATTTTTCATGAAGAATTTGACAGGAAAGTAATGTAATATGTAAAAGATTCTTTGATAGAATTCTCAAGCACTGCAAGATTTTTCAAAATGCACTCAATTACATTATTTAGAAATGTTTACAAATATAATTTCCTGTTAGAAATATATGTAGAAGCAGATCAGGAGAAAAGTGCTGCTACTCTAGTTACATCCTGGCCAAGCCACCTCCATAAAGTCCCATTTTTGATATTTTGAGTTTTAGATATTTTGGTCTTCAGTCTTTTAAACTTTAGATCTTATCCACACAAAGTACCAAGTCCAGCACACTGGTCCCAGTAAAGGCTAGGAATCACTCCACAGGTACCAAAATGTAAAGAAATATTTTATTGTACACAACAGAAGTTACATGGATTAAGTGCTTTGATTCCACACTGGGAAGTTTATCGGAATACTTGTCAAAGAGTCCACACCCATTTAAATAACACCATCAATTAGTAGGTTAATTACAGAATCTAGAAAAAACATTAGTTCCATACTAAAAGGTTGTTCAATTACACACTCCTATCTTAAAACACAACCATTAATGCAAACAATTGAATTTTTCTTCATAAGGTTTAACTTAAAATTAAAATGCATGTAACAATGTATAGAAAAAAATACATAAAAGATGCATAACAATAGTACAAAGGAGAACTCCAAATTTTGTATAGAACAGAATAAAAAATGTTTTGAACAAAATTCAAACTGTAAACCTTCCCAACTACTCCCTTCCCCTCCCAGGGATGAATGAGCATTACTCCATAGTATCTGCTCTTAAGAAAAGAGACTTGTAGTTTGGGGAATTTTCCAGTATGATTTTTGTATGGATAGAGTGAGGTTAGGAAATTAACTTTTTTCTACTGTAGTGTGATCTTGGAGTTGGTATATTTAATTTACGAGGTATGTGGGAGGCAGAGCCCCCCACATGGGGGGGGGGTGCAGAGAGGCTTCCCCCCTGCAGCAACGTAGTAGAAAATGTATTTGTTACTTAGGTGTTATAGGTGGAGAGGATGTTATTTACATATGCATTGTAGTTTTCAATGTTATGAGGCACACTTTTAATGTTCTGAATTTTCAGTGTTTTGGGTTTTCAATGTTTTGGACTCAATGTTATGAAATTCAATGTTATGAAATTTCAATGTTATGAAGTAGACCCATATATATATATATATATATATATATATATATATGTATATATATATATATATATATATATATATATATATATATATATATATATGTATAGGAATACATGCATTTAATCTAAGTAACTACCTCCGAACATCAGTTTTTCTGAACTTGAATGTCGAATTTGTAATTGGCGAATGCTCGGAATGTCATACGAAACACAGAATTCGACATTTCTGACCGCTCTACCACCTAAACAAGTACTACCATGGGTCAAAAAGGGGGGAATATTTTGTGTTTTGACTATCTCCAGTTCAGACATTTGAGAACCTGCTGCACTGCTTTTGACATTTAGCATGTCGAGAAGGTAACGGTCGGCTAAATGTGTGCATACCATATATATATATAGATATATAGATATATATATATATATATATATATATATATATATATATATATATATATATATATATATATATATATATAAATGTATATATAAATATTTGTCATGAACCACAGATGACCAGTATCCAATGTTTATTACACTCTGACGTCTTGGCAGACTGTCTTCAAGGAGTAAAATGCACACAGAAATGCCTGCTTATATATATATATATATATATATATATACAAATTAATTTGTAGCTAATTACATCCAATTATACAATACTTGACATCAAGTACTCAAAAGAAGTCACCAGTTACATTCTTGGTTCAGCCCATGTGTGAATAAGATTTATTAATCAATATGTCAAGAAGAGACCAAATTTAGTTTGACACAGGTTGATGGAAGATAGTGAAAATAATATGGAAGATGTTTATTTTGTTGCAACATATCGTTAT
The DNA here is from genome assembly GCF_019279795.1 of Protopterus annectens. Classification (NCBI taxonomy): domain Eukaryota; kingdom Metazoa; phylum Chordata; order Ceratodontiformes; family Protopteridae; genus Protopterus; species Protopterus annectens. The sequence goes on from NC_056745.1 coordinate 1,244,561,414, forward strand.
TTGAGCTCAAAATAGTTGAATGGGTTAAACATTACTGGGAATTTATTAGCTCTCTAAGAGATTTTTCACAATGGTTTAAGAAGAAACCCAAAATATTCTATAGAGTAGGTAGAAATTTAAGGAATTTCATTGTTAGGAATAGTTTCTTTAGTCCTTTGATAGATTTTATACAAAGTCCCATTGAGTATGGTACTAAGCCATGTGGGAGATGTAAAGTGTGTGATTATGTGGTTTTGAGTTTTAAGAACATCAATCGTTTAAGTTTAAATGTAAAAGGGAGATATACTTATGAAACTGAGGGCATAGTTTATGCCCTCAAATGTCCATGCAAGACAGTTTATTTTGGGGAAAGTAAGAAGTCCTTTAAAATAAGCATAAGGGAACATGTCAGGGACATTTTAAATAATAAAAAAGAAAGTTCAGTGGCAGAACACTTCAATAAAATGCATGGAGGGGAGTTAACAGGGTTACAAGCTATTATATTAGAAGAGGTAAAATGTAACCAATATGGAATTGGGGATAGTAAAAATATTTTATTGTATAAATAATCATTGTATATTTTAAAATTTAATACCTTATTCCCACATGGGCTGAACCGAGAATGTAACTGGAAACTTTTTATTGAGTAATTGATGTCAATTATTGTATAATTGGATGTAATTAGCTACAACTGAATTTATATATATAGGCAGGCATTTGTATGTGCATTTTACTCCTTGAAGGCAGTTTGCTGAGACATCAGAGTGTAATAAACATTGGATACTGGTCAACTGTGATTCGTGTTTTACATTGTGGCGCTTCAGACAGTGGTTCTAATATATATATATATATTCCGGGGATCTTTGGTCGGAGATGCTCCCCAGTGGTATGCAGGTCAGATGTTTTCTTTGGGAGGTACATGTTCACCTTTGATTTTTTAGGACTTTTGGGCTGGTTGGGCAGGTATGGTCGTCTATGGGATTGATCAATATGATGGGTTGGAAGACTTATATTTTCCGTTCTAGAAGCGATGCGTTCTGTTGGGGGTGTTAAGTTTTAAACTGAGGCAGTTTTCCCATGAGTGAATGGATACTTGGTCTCGGTCCAATACCTGAGTTGGATTACATATTGTATCGCCTTTGTTTGCCAAGTTTTGCAAAATTGGTTTAGTTACCTGGTTCTGGCGTTTCGTTCTGACCCTTTTGGTATGCTTGTTGAGTTCATTAGGAAGTTTGAGTCATGACTTGGTTAGCTCGCCTTAGTGCCTTACTCTTATTTATCCTAGAGCCAGGAGTGGTGCTTTGGCTGCCAAAAAGAACTGGTTTGGAGACTGGCCAATTCAACCAGGGGTGAGGTGCAACCTCCTAGTGACATGGGTTGTAATTACGGTGACTGCATAATCCTTTGAATGACCAACTTGCCATGTTGAAATGCTTGTGTCCACTTGCTCATTCTTTGGGAAGTTTCAAAGGCAGGTTACGCGGCTCCTAAAGCTACTGGTTTCCATGTGTAGGGCGAATTCGTATTTAACCAATAAATCTCCATAGCTTGCAGACCTGAGTGCTTGTGTTTCGGATCCTAGCCCACTGGAGGACCACCTTTCTGTTCACCTTGGGAACCGTGTGGCTGAGATAAGCATATTTTATGTTGGGTTTGTTTTTGCTTAGGTGGCGTCGGGACACCGCTGGCATTGTGCGTGTTTTGTTTTGGGGCGGTTCTGGGTCTGTTTGAGGCCTCTGCTGGAATTATTTGGCCTTTGGTGTTTGTTTGATGACTTGTTTGCTGATGGTGGTTTGTGGCTGATTTTTGTGTTTGTCTCTGACTGTTGACCCACGGTTTATAACTCAGTGCCTTTGGTTCTTTCCTGTGAATTTTTGGAGGGGCAGGTGTTTTATGAGGCCGTGTTTTTGCTAAGATCCCAGATTCCCTTTTGGATTTTGATTGAAACTCCTTTCATTGATAGTTTGTATTCCTTTATCTAAAAGAGCCCTTTGGGAAAGGGTCTGGTATTTGGAGTGAGTCTTTAATTCTAGGTGTTATAAATGCTTTAGGACGTCGGGCCTATTTCAAGGCCGGGTTTAAATTCCACTAAATGTGTGCATACCATATATATATATAGATATATAGATATATATATATATATATATATATATATATATATATATATATATATATATATATATATATATATATATAAATGTATATATAAATATTTGTCATGAACCACAGATGACCAGTATCCAATGTTTATTACACTCTGACGCCTTGGCAGACTGTCTTCAAGGAGTAAAATGCACACAGAAATGCCTGCTTATATATATATATATATATATATATATACAAATTAATTTGTAGCTAATTACATCCAATTATACAATACTTGACATCAAGTACTCAAAAGAAGTCACCAGTTACATTCTTGGTTCAGCCCATGTGTGAATAAGATTTATTAATCAATATGTCAAGAAGAGACCAAATTTAGTTTGACACAGGTTGATGGAAGATAGTGAAAATAATATGGAAGATGTTTATTTTGTTGCAACATATCGTTATTTGAGCTCAAAAATAGTTGAATGGGTTAAACATTACTGGGAATTTATTAGCTCTCTAAGAGATTTTTCACAATGGTTTAAGAAGAAACCCAAAATATTCTATAGAGTAGGTAGAAATTTAAGGAATTTCATTGTTAGGAATAGTTTCTTTAGTCCTTTGATAGATTTTATACAAAGTCCCATTGAGTATGGTACTAAGCCATGTGGGAGATGTAAAGTGTGTGATTATGTGGTTTTGAGTTTTAAGAACATCAATCGTTTAAGTTTAAATGTAAAAGGGAGATATACTTATGAAACTGAGGGCATAGTTTATGCCCTCAAATGTCCATGCAAGACAGTTTATTTTGGGGAAAGTAAGAAGTCCTTTAAAATAAGCATAAGGGAACATGTCAGGGACATTTTAAATAATAAAAAAGAAAGTTCAGTGGCAGAACACTTCAATAAAATGCATGGAGGGGAGTTAACAGGGTTACAAGCTATTATATTAGAAGAGGTAAAATGTAACCAATATGGAATTGGGGATAGTAAAAATATTTTATTGTATAAATAATCATTGTATATTTTAAAATTTAATACCTTATTCCCACATGGGCTGAACCGAGAATGTAACTGGAAACTTTTTATTGAGTAATTGATGTCAATTATTGTATAATTGGATGTAATTAGCTACAACTGAATTTATATATATAGGCAGGCATTTGTATGTGCATTTTACTCCTTGAAGGCAGTTTGCTGAGACATCAGAGTGTAATAAACATTGGATACTGGTCAACTGTGATTCGTGTTTTACATTGTGGCGCTTCAGACAGTGGTTCTAATATATATATATATATATATATATATATATATATATATATATATATATATATGGATCTACTATAGACTTCACAATATCAGAAATTAGAACATCGAACTAGGTATATATTTTAAATGCGGGTCATGGTACAGTCAGGATTGGGAAACATAACCTTTTACTCAATGTAGTACAATCTTGGCATTTGGGAAACCTAACCATTTACTCACTATAGTGCAATCTTGGAGTTAGTATATATAGTTTGCAGGGGGTATGGGGGCACAGCCACCTACATGGGGAGGTGAAGGAGGGCTTACTCCCTTGCAAAAAACTAAAAACAAATTAGTTAAACCTGTAAATTATATGGACCAAGTTTGAGAATGTACTACAATGAGTAGAAGGGTAGGTTTCCTGATCCTGACTGTACTGCAATCTGCATTTAAAAGATATACACAGTAGCCAAGGATTTTAAGATGGTGCAGTGGTTAATGTTGTCACTTCACAGCAAGAGGTACTCCTATTCAATTCTCAGCTGGGGTGCCTTCTGTGTGGAGTCTCCATGTCCTCCCTGCATTCGTGTGGGTTTCCTCTGGCTGCACCAGTTTCCTCCCATGTTACAAAGACATGCATCTGAAGCATTTTTCCCCAGGCCTTCACATAAAATTGGCAAATTTCAAGTCTGACTTTCCCAGTAAATAAATGTTAAATAAATAAATAAATACCTAATTCGGTGTTCTAATTTCTGATGTTGTGGAAGTCTCATTCTGTATGAAACTTCTTGTATCGATCATGTAAATTTTGGTGATGCAGTAATTTGATAGGGTATAGTAGACTCAGATATATCTATATATAGATTGAGAGAGCTGTTCTCCATTGCACTGAATGGAGTACATCGACAGCCAGTATTGCACTGAATGGAGTACATCGACAGCCAGTTGGTCAAGACAGGTACAGGAATATTTCCTTTCCTCAGGGATTGTGCATTCTTGAAGTTAGTATATATATATATATATATATATATATATATATATATATATATATATATATATATATATATAAAATTAGCATGGGCTGCTGGGGGTGCAGGGGGGCTTGATCTTCTGAAAAGCACTTCATATTGGTTTAGCCTCATCTAGGGTTATCCTCAGAGCATGCATGGTTCATATCAACATTCTGCATTTTGATATTTTGAGGGTGGCTAACCAGCTATCAACATTGTACTCCATTCAGTATAATAGAATGCATAGAGTACACATGCACACATATGAGTCTTCTCACTTTATTCTCATAACCCTTATTTCAATCTCCCAAACATCAACCCCAATGGACTGACAAACATGCTACCACACAGCTCTTACTAATTATATATACTACATTTAAGTTCACACATCAGTGAAAGGGTATATTCCCTAACCTGACAATTATGTGATCTTGCACACCTGTTGACCATCTGTTCAGCTGACCAAATGTGGCTGGTTAAAAGGATGCCAACCAAGGATATTTTAGATCCAATGCAAGCCACCCATACATGTGTGTGTGTGTGTGTGTGTGTGTGTGTGTGTGTGTGTGTGTGTGTGTGTGTGTGTGTGTAACACCCACACACTAATAGATATATATCGTTTATTATGCTGATTCAAAAAAAATGTTGAAAACAAAAAATATCACAATATATTCGATTCCTGGGGTGAGTTCCCCTGCACCTTCCATGTGTGTGTGTGTGTGCTAGGGAGGGGACTATGCCTCCACACTCCCTGTTAATTATATGTACCAAATTCAGGGTCACACAATGGTGAGTAAAGGGAAAATTCCATTGTCAAAATTTTGTGTTTTAGATATTTTGTATTTCAACATTTTTCTTTTCAGTCACATGGCATTGGACCATTTATATCTATCCCTCTCTCTCTCTGAATATATATATATATATATATATATATATATATATATATATATATACAAACACACACACACACACACACACACACACACACACACACACACACACACACACACACACACACACACACACAGTATTTTCATTGTATTTTGCAGTGCTCTTTCCTTTGTTTTGCCCTTTTTTAATTTCTCCAAATCTTTTGGGTTTCTAATACCATGACAGGAATAGACCCTATTCCTAAGTCAAAGTACAACTAAAGTTCCTGAAATTAGCATTGTTTCACTCTTTGGCATTAGCCAAAAGTGGTCTTCGCAGCACCAGCAATGTACCCAGTAATGACCCCTTCTGCAATTTGTATGGCATTATATGTATCGGTAGCATCTAAATACGATTGTAGATTCTATTTTATAAGACCCATTGCTCCTACTACTATTGGAACTGTCTGGTTATCTTTCTACCACATTGCTCTTGTTTCTGCTTGCAGATCCTAATATTTTATGACTTTGTGTCTCTCTGTATGCAAGACATTGTAGTCACTGGGTGTGGTGATTCAATAATCAATGCTACTTTTGTCTTCTTTTCATGGACCACTATATCCGGTTTTCTAGTATCTATCTTTTGAACTGTTGACAATGGATGATCCCATGTGATGTAGACTATATCATTTTCTATGATGCTTTGTGGCTCATGTTTCCCATGTTTTTCAGCCCCTTCAGTACCATAATGTTTGCACAATCCCCAGTGGAACAGTATTTCCACATTATTATGCCTTTCAGTATACAGTCCTTCTGCCATTAGTTAGTTGCAATCAGCAGCAAGGTGTGCAACTGTTTCCAATTCTGTTTTACAAAAGCTACATTTGTCTGTTTCTCCCACATGTTGAATGGACTTTGTAAACCAACATGTACGTAGCCCACTATCTTGTGCTGCCAATATTAACCTTTCATCTCTTGGTTTGAATTCGCCTTTCCTTAACCATCCCTGCATTCATTCCTGATCATCATGAGGTTGTTCCAGAAGTTTTCTCTTCTTGCAACTATATTTTTGCATTTGCCACATTTCTTGCCTTCTCATCTGTCCTTCATCTTATATTCTTTCTTTTCTTTTTTGGCACATTCAGTTGCTGCCTGGTTTTTGCCATATGGCCCAGGCAGTGGTTTAAATGGGTTTTGTACCAACATGTCACCCTGCTTATCAAAGAAAGAAAGAAAGAGATAAAGCCTTATCCACACCACAAAATGAAAATGAGTATATTACTTGCCTCCACAATTTGGCATTATTTTCTTACTATTAATTAAGCAAACACATGCAAATATGCCAATGTAGGTCATATTACCTGACTCAGATATAGCCCTTACTTGCCTTTCACCTGTACTCTGTCTCTTGACCTCACTTTCTGTCTGGACAACACACATGTATATGTATAAATAATTGTAATATTGTTTATTTTTCTTTTCTGTAACAGTACACAGACTATTATATCTTAATCCCTTTCAACATATATGGTATGTACTATATCACATTCTGTTATAAAGTTGTACATGTACTGCTTATTTGGAAACCTTGCTGTACTATATACAGCCTTCATTTCCTTACTTAGCCCTCATTAGGCCAACCTTTGAGTATAATCCCCTTTCCAAGCATATGCAACAACTGGAACACAACAAATAGTACCTTACTTAAAGGATACAAGGTTTAAACAATATGCACTACACGGACCAGCTCAAAGCCCTATCATTACACTTAGTATTCTTCACACTGCTAAGTGGTGACCTGTGTCTGGTATACAAGGCATCCTCTGACTAAATACTGATGGAATTATTACATATATGCACGTCAAATGGCATCAGAATTATTCAATCAAGGAACCTAAGCATCTTCTGCAACATTAACAGAACATTTTAGAGGGACAAGCTTGTCTTGCAGAGGATATTGCTACTCTGGAACAGACTCCCCATCCATGTAAAAGAAAGCTCATCCCTGTCTATATTTAAGCAAAGCTTGGAACTATGCATGGGAAACAAAATATATCCCCAGGACTATCTCCTGTATTACTAATGGATGAAGGCAGCTCCTGAATGCTTTATCCTATGCATGAGTCTCCTCAAATTATCTATGGTGTGATCATAATTATTCTCACTAGGGGTAATATATAATTATTGACCATGAGATGGGTAAGGCCAATTTAACACCAAATAGGAGAGGTTAATTCAAGCACCAAAAGAGAAAGTGGATAGGCTTAAAATGACCTAAGACTTACCTATAAACCTATCAGTAAGCCATCAGTATTCTACCCATGAAAGCAAGCAAACAAACAAAATAAATAAACAAGTAAATAAATACTGCAACTTTGTAGCCTGGCATACTTTTCTGGCCATGCAAGCCTATTGGTGGAGCCTGTCAATATAGGATTATATGTCTCAAACAGTTTGACATTTTCTGTTAAATTTTGTATGATAAGAAATTAGATATTTAATTATAAACTGCACTTCCTTTGTGCTTTAAGCTGCAAAGGTAATGGAACAACTGCTGTGTTGAATTTTTGAGTACTAAGTCACAAGTCCTGTTAATTGTTTCTTCTTTTTATTTTTTCTGCATGAGTATTTTATCTGAAAAAAAAACATACTTCTGTGACAAATAATTTGTGGGTTTAGTTTTTATATTATAAAAGTAAAATATCTTTACGAAGTTATGTATTATGAATTTGCCCCATGAAAAATGGAAAGTGTGCAAATTTGCTGCAAAATTGATCAGAGGACATTTGCCGTAGAAATGTTGTGAAATTATAATAATGAAACAACTTAACTCCCTAAAAGTGGGTTATGTCTTTATTCTATTTTTAAAATTCAACAAACACTGGTTTGATCTCATCTGCAGTTGATGGTTCTAATAGGATATCCCCCTTCAGATACGGTACACCTCCTCTGACTATGAAGAAATCAGATACAGTGTCCACAAATAAAAGGTGTTATTATTATTTTCATAAACAGAAACCCCCACACAGACAAAACTCTATACTGATCTAATAAACTACATCAGTGACTACTTAACTGTGATCATCTGATAACAGTGGCCACTCACTTTCACATGTAGCCTGTTACCCCTCCACCTGTGAAGCAACTTGCTTCTTCTTACAACTTTGATGTCTTACTGTGATGAGAGCTAAATAATGATTAGCTCCAGTAATACATTTCAACTGATTATGATACAGTGGCAGTCTCAGAAACATGGTTTTCTAATGTCAATAGATCTAGTGCCCTCAGAGGCTACACTGAACACCATAATTATAAGAAAGATAGGAAAGAACAGGGAGTTTCTATTTATGTGAACAGAAAAGTTATTCTCAATTGTTTCTTTCAGCAGTAATGCACATGAGATAATTGGAGTTAAACTTTGTCTGAATGAAAATGATAGGTTTATTAGTATTTCTATAAGCTCCCAAATCAATCTAAGGATGACCAGGACTCAATTATTGTAGCCATGTTTCATCTTATATTAAACAGTTATGATATTATTTGCTGATTTACATGCCCCCAACATTGATAGGACATCTTCAGCATTAAACATCAGCACACTGGGACAACTGGCAGAAACCAGTAGTTTATATACAGATTACTTCATAACCAATAAGAAAGGACAGCATACTGGATATAGTACTAGTTAAGGAAGGATTAATAGCTGGAGATTATGTTTTTTTTAGCTGGATGGATCAGATTTGTGCCTTAGTTCAGAATTAGCAGAGGATGGTTTTAAAGGGTTTGAATGGGGACAGAGCTATAGGAAATCCTTGTATAAAATCACCTGCAATAAAACAATTAGAGAGATCTAAAACTGGACTTAGAGTGAGAGAATAAACCATAACAATATTTCCATCTCCGGGGGGGATTTTTAATGATTTTTAATACAATCTACTACAGAAGTTTGCTTTTCCTTTTGTGAAACATACTTACTGCAGTAAACTAAGTCTGTGGTGTAGTTCAAAAACTGAGTCAACAGGATATTACAATATACACATATAATTACAATACAATATTAGCGTATTGAATGGGCTAAATAGCGAAAGCTATTTAGTCAATCCAATACTGTCAAAATGTCAAAATAGCGAAGACTCGGAACATCAAAAGGCTGGTGGACCGTCTTCGGTACTTTGCCATTTCCTCCACTATGGTGCGATCTCAGAGTTGGTATATTTAAGTAGGGGGGTGTGGGGGGGGTGAAGCCCCTGCTGTTCCGTATGTTCGATATTTTCTGGTTTAGACATTATCGGTACGATGAAATAGCGTTCACTATTTTCAATGTACAATAAGATAATATAGATGTGAGTCAACAGTGTACTCAGAAGACCTATAAAAGGAGACAGAGTAAAAATAATAAAAACAAATATCAGTTGGCAAAATTAAGGCATAGGAAATTATTAAGATCCTCCAGGTACTGTTATGAGTATAAACTGGCTGAAAGTACTGCTGCCAGTAAAAAGGTTTTACTCTCCCACTTAAGATATTACAGGAAAAATAAACTGTTAACTATACCTTTAGAATATTAAGAGGTTATGCTAAGAGAACAGAACCCAAACTGCAGATTAACCTGTTTGGGGAAAATTTTGTAGAAGTTAATTTATCTATGGGCATGCTGACTTAACAGTTGGCCACATTAGTATAGACATGTGCCACACTATAACTCTAGAATTAGTAGAGAAAGCTCTTAAAGTTATTAACCCTACCACTGTAGCAGATCTGGATAGACTTGATAGGTATTTTTAACCAGAATTGTTAGTCATTTGACCATTTTAACATCTATATTAGAAATTCCTTAATTGTGGTTATGTTCCACCTCTATGGAAACTTAAGGCACACATAGTTCATATTCATAAGGGGCCTATGCAATGCAGATTGACAACTAATGGCCGATAAGCCTAACCTACATATTAGGGAAATGTTTTGAGTGCATCTTAACTAATTTCATCACTTAACATCTACAGGCAGGTATTGACATTTCTTTGCATGGCTTCGTGGAGGGCCATTCTTGTTTAATAATTTCATAATTTTTATAAAATGATTTGATAAACAGTGGACCAGGAATAATAGGTAGGTGCTGTGTATCTGGACCTTTCAAAGGCTTATGATACAGTGCCCCTTGATCAAATCTTAAATATTATGAGTGATAAAAATGAATGGTTACATCATAAAATGGGCTGGCCATTGGTTAGAAGGAAAAACTTCTCAGGTCAGAATATGCAATGCATTGTCATAAGTAAAAAAGCAGGAAATTGGACTACAGCAAAGTTTTGTATTGGGACTTAAACTCGTCACGGTATTTATGTCAAACTTCCCAAGGAGCAATAAAATCAGGTCCAGCAAATTTGCAGATGAGACAAATGAAGGCTTAACAGTATCTAACATAGAGGACCAGCAGAGACTATAATCTTCTTGGGACATTCTGGAGATTTACACAAAAACAACAACATTGAGTATAACTCAAAGAAGTCACAAGTGGTTCATTTTGATAACAGCAGTCCTAATTATCCTTATGCATTAAATGATAACATACCGGAAGAAAAGTATCAAACACAGGATATCTTAGGTTAGTAATTGACAATATTTTATATTTGAGGTCAATGTAGCTACGACTATAAGAAAATATTATTCGGCTGCTAAAGATATTTTTATGACTCTTACAAGGAGGGACAAGAAGGTGATACTCCCTTCGTATAAAACAACAGTTAGACTCCATACTGAATTCTTTGCAGCTATTAGCATTTATAAACATGAAGAGATTAAAAGATTGGAAAGAGTACAGAAGTACTATACTAGGAAACTTAGACAGGCTAAAGGAATGGACTATAATCACAGAGGTGAAACCCTGTCACTGAACTCAATAAATTATTGACTAATAAGAGTCAAATTAATTTTAATTTGCAGGTATGTACATGACCCCATATGGCAGCAAATATTTGTACTGAAATTACAAAACACTATTTTGTGATACTGAATAATGGTGAATTCATGTTTGTTCCAAAAAGTGTTACTAGAATGAAAATGTGTTCTTTTCACTGTAGAGCAGGGTGGCTGTGGAATACACTTCCACTCAGAATAAGGAAGTCTGACAATTTGACTATAGAGGGTCCTAAACAACTGGTTGGGAGTCAGAATATATGGTCCATCTCTGGTTGGTTGTAATCTTTTTGGAGACCTATTGTAAGGCTTAAAGTGTGTAACTCACAAACACTGAAACAATGAAACTTTGTTCCTCTAAAACACATATAATACCCATAAACAAGCTATATCAATGAGTGCTTAAAGTCATCATGCATTTGCCTTTTGCTTTGACAACAGCCTATATCCATGAAAACATAATCTACACACATCCTCCTTCTCCTCTTCAAGAGTTAACAAGCTTCCTCATCTTGGGTGGACAGAACAGAGATTGTTGTAGCTGTATTGTTTTTCTGTTGGAGCCCAAGGCCAGTTCAGTATCACTTTTAATGGAGGGCCAGGCAGGTGTGCCAGAAATGTGATTGCATTCCCAGCTCATTGGGGTTCAATATGCCAAAGCAGTAAAACCACTATAGTAACATCACTGAAGATACATCAGGCCATTGGTGGAAAGTTTGTCCACCAGCTGTGGCTACAGGTTGGCAGCCAAGCCATGGAATAAAATGACTGGCAAAAACAGGATGACTCAGAGATTAAGGAGAGAGACACCAGTAAGTAGCAGATAGCTGAAGATGCTAGGAGATGAAAAAGCCCATAGTTGCAGGCATTATTTATTTATTTATTTATTTATTTATGCATTTATTTATTTAAGTTTATTGACCGGGGAAGTCCACTGGGCCAAGAAGAGCCCATTTTCAGTGGAGGCCTGGGGAGAAAAGCTCTCTCTACAATAACTGCAAGTTACATTTCACATGTTACAAAAAGACATAGTTCATACAGCTAATTAAACATTTACAGATAAGCTCCATGATATTTACAATTGACTTGTCACAATGTTACAAAAATGAAAAGACATAATTCTATACAAAAACTTCAACATTTACATAAAGTGAATATTTTTGTTATAAACTCAGTTGTAGGTTTCAAAATATAAAGCTACTAGCCATTAGTAAGTTAGGAAAATATCATGCATGGACAGGGTAATAGTATATTTGAGATTGGAGAGTATAGTACAACAGATATTAGAGATAAAATTAGTTTTTAGTAGGGGAGGGATTGTTTTGGGTGGGATAAAGTAATAGTAGAGGTAGTTGGATGAATCAGTGCAAGGTGGAATGAACGGGGGGAGTGGTTTAAGTTGGAGCGTAGCAAGGGCATTCCCATTTGGAAGAAAAATGAGAGAGTAGCTGAGATTTGAAATTTGTATGGTTAGGTAGGTTGCATAAGTATGTGGGGAGAGAGTTCCACTGTTTAGCTAAGGAGTGGGACAGCAGTAGATGGCTAGGAGGTTGTGCAGGTTTGTGGACCTGAAGGAGAGTTTGGTTTTTGGAACTGACTGAGCAGTTGGGAATGTAAGGTTTTAAGGAAGTAGCATGAGCTGGGCAGTTAACAGGTTTAAAGATGAGCTTCTGGGCAATGGTGAATTGTAGGTAACTAAGGAAGTTGGGTAGTTCAAGCCAGATGAGGGTGAGCAGAGAGTGACAGTGGTGGGATGAGTTTTTTGAATTGGTTGCAAATTTGGAGATCTTGTGGTAGCAGGATTCAAGTTTGGACTGAAGGCCATGCTGGAGAGTGGTGAAAAGAGGGGAACCATACATAAGGGTGGGGAGTAGGAAGGTGGATGCAAAAGTTTGATGGTTAGAGTTGCTTAAGAAGGGGTTGTGCCTGTAGAGGCGACCTAACTTTTGGTGGATTTTCTTGATTGTGGAGTGGATGTGGGTGTCAAATATTAGTCTTTCATCAATAATGATGCCAAGAAGCTTGGTGTTGGGAACAATTTCAAGGAGTGTGTTGTTTTGGCTCTGTCTGGTGAATGTGGATTTGACAATGGAGTTTTTGGTAAGGGAAAAAAAACATTAATTTGGTTTTATTTGTATTTAGTGCCAGATGGTTAGACTGCATTCAGTTTTCTGTTTTGGAGAAGGCTAGTTGGGTTTTTGCTAGGAGCTCAGAGGGGGAGAAGGCTGAGTAGATGATTGTTGAGTCATCTGCATATTAGATGATAGATGAGTCTGGGATGGATTGGTGAAAGTTGTTAATGAATAGGTTGAAGAGAAGAGGGCCAAGAACAGAACCTTGTGGGACACCTGTGGGTGTGGGAAGGAAGGGGGAAGTTGAGGTTTTCCATTGGACAGCTTGTTGACAGTTGGACAAGTAGCTGGAAAACCAGGCAATGCTGGTAGGAGAGAGGTGTAGGGTGGAGAGTTGGGATATAAGTAGGATGTGTGAAATGGTGTCAAAGACCTTTGACAGATCTAGGAATAGTGTGGATATGAACTTGCCTGAGTCGCATTTGAGGATTATGGTTTCAAGAAAGGAAAGAAGGCCAGTCGTGATCCTGTGGCCAGGGTGGAAGCCATGTTGGGTAGGGGAGAGGACACCATTTAGTGTTAGGTGTGCTATGAGTTGTGCTTCTATTGTTTTCTCTAGTATTTTAGAAAGAGGGGAGAGGATGGCAATAGGCCTGAAGTTGCTGGTATCAGTATTTTTGGCACTTTTGTGGAGGGGGATGATGTAAGCATGGCACCAGATAGAAGGGATGTATGATTCTTGTATGGATCTATTTATAAGAATAGAGATGGCATAGGCAATGCTGTCTGCAGATTGTTTGATGAAGGTGGGTGGAAGGTTGTCGGGTGCATTGCAACAGGGTTTGAGTTTGAGGAGAAGTCTTTTTATAGTGCTTGTGGGGATGGGCTTGAAGCAGAATGATGAGGAGGAAGGTTGATGATTGGGGTGGTGGTTGGGGCAAGAGGGGGTGGTGGTGGAGGAAGGGCATGGGAAGGAGGCTGATAGTTTAGCTATGCAGTCTATGAAGAATAAGTTGAACTGGCTGGCTGTTTCAAGATTGGAGAGGTTGGGGTCTGGGCAGGGGTTTTCTTTGTTACCCAGATACAGCATGGATGAGATGGAGTCTCAGATTTTTTGGGGATTTGTTGAGTGCAAGGACTGCAGTTTGGAGTAGTGGGCTTTGCAGTCTTTAATTATTAGTTTTTTTGCAGAGTTTCATAGTTTCTTATACTCTACGAGGGTGTTAGGGTTTTTATGTTTTGATATTGTTTCCATTTTTTGTCCCTTTGGTGCAAGGCTAGTTTAGCAAGTTTTGATAACCATGGGCAGGGATTGGTTTTGATGCATTTGGATTGAGGGGGGACTTGGTGATTGAGAAGGGTTAGGAATGAGTGATTAAAGTAGGAAAGAGCATCATCTAGAGGAAGGGTTTTAGAGGGGACCAGTCAGTACGCTTTAAGCATTCAGAGAAAGTTAGAGGGTTGAAAGAGGAGAGGTTGCCGGTTTGGATGTAGTGGTGTTGTTTATGCAGTGGAGATGAGAGATGGTCGGCAAAGGCTAGTAGATGATCACTGAGAGAATCAGGTAATGTTCTGGATTTGGTGATAAGATTAGGGTGAGTTGTTAGGATCCAGACAATTAGGATCCAGACAATTATGGTACTAGAGGTACCATCTTTATTTGGTCTGGTTGGAGATTGTATTAGTTGGGAGAAGTTGTACAGGTTGATTGTGTGGAACCGGGCTTCAGAGTTAATAGTATTCCAGTTGATGTTGGTATCACTGAGTATATAGGCTTCATTTTTTTATACTGGAAGAGAACCAGGACAGGATGTTTTCAAGAGTTTTGATATTATCACCAGGGGGAATACAGAGGGCAGTAATACATATGGACTTGTGGTTGTTTATTTTTAGTAAACCTATTATACCTTCAGCGTTGGCAAAGGTTGGTATTTTATTGGAGTAGGGAGTTATGGTATGGGAGGTAGGGTAGAATATTGCTACTCCGCCTCCTTTTTTGTGGGCTCTGTCATTGAGAATGATTCATAAACCTGGTAGTAGGATTTCACTATCTTTTATATAGGTTTTCAGCCAGGTTTCAGAAATGGCAGTAATGTCGGGGTGGTTATGGGAGAGCCAGGCATGGAGGTTAGGGAGTTTGTTTTTTAGGCTTTGTGCATTAAGTGTTATAAGGTGAATGGACTTAGAGTTTGTGGGTTGAGTAGAGGGTTTGGTGAGATTGATGTTTGAGATGGGTCCCAGGTTGGGGTGGATGTTGCCAACTAGTGAGAGAGAGAGATGTGGTGGAGTAAAATACTGAGGCAGTGTGTTGGGCAAGGGTAGCTTAGGTTGTGTGAGAGTAGTGATTTTCTGTTACCACATTTAAGAGGGGAGTACAGGGAGGGGTTGGGATGGGAGGAGTTTTGGTTTGAAGAAATAGATTGGGTTAGGGGTAAAGAGTTCATGCGAGATGGATGAGTAGGATGGGATGTGAGGTTGATGGTAAGATGTAGTGGAGTGTGTGTGAGTTATGACAAGGGTTAGGAAAAAGTGTGAGATAGGTAAGAGAAGAGAGAGTGATTAATAAGGCAAATGGGGTTATAGGGAGAGGTGTTATGTAAAGCATTGTAGGAGAGGTGGATGTTTGGGGTGATGTAGATCTATAAGTGGGTGGGGTTTGGCTTAGGTATGTTGTGATTGGAGAGGTATTGGGTGGGGAGGAGTCAGGGGATGTATAAAAGTACAGGTAGTGGGGGTGGGTGGAATTTGGGGGCAGGGTAGGGAAGTGGAGTGAGCCAAAAGGGTGAACAGAGCAGGATACACCATCCGGGAGGAGCAGCAGTCGCTAATCAGAAACAATCAGTGAGACGATTAGCAACTACATAAATAGGGCAGCCTATAGTTTTGGTTTGGATGTTACCTTTTGGTTTGTTTTTATTATTTATGCACCAAAGGGGAGCTGCAGTTCACTGAGAAGTTGGAAAATAATGTAGTTATGTCAGGGGATTTAGAAAGAGACATGCAGTAAGTGCACACTACTGAGAGATGCCTGTGGGACAGACAGAGACAGAGTGTATTCAGGCAGAGGTTTTTAGCATTTAAAGATGGTGCCACAGCTCAGAGGAGGAATAAGTAAACTCTCAAGAGGAAGAAAGGGGGAATAGACAGAATTGACAGGGTTGGGAAGCTTACAATAAGATTATGTTAGGAGTCTGAGAGAAGGTGGGGGCTAAGAGCCAGGACTTGGCGAAAGCTATCAGAAAACAGGCTTGACAGGGCTAGGAAACATACACTAGAATTACATTGGGAGAACAAGAACAGGGGAAGAGGCTATGGATCAGGACTTGGAGAAAGTTGTGAGAAGAGATAAACAACCAGCTAGTCCAGGTCAGTACCTAAAGGTGTCTATCTGTGTGAATTCAAAAGCATATTTAGTAGAGCATCAGGAAAGTAGAATATAAAATACATGTAAAGCTTTGAGAAACTGTATATATTTGTTACAATAAACAGGAGAATAAAATATAAGAATATAAAAAAGTGATATATAAGATTAAAATATAAGAATATAAAATAAATGCAAAGCTTTGGAAAATGTACATATTTGTTATTTGTTAGATATGACATTTGAGTGTATTTTAATATGCATTTTCTTTAATGTTAACTTTTTTTCAGGAAAGATTGCAAAAATGTAGCAAAAAGAAGTAAATACATGAAATATTGCTATGCAGGAAGTGGCTGAAGGAAGACTGGAATTTTGTTAACTGTGTTACTTTTGTGGGTGGACTGTAAAGCATATACCCTACTTAATGTCATTAATATTTACAAGAATACTAAACAGACTGAAAAAGTAAAACATTTTTTGCTCTTACCAATATTTGTATAAAAATTCCATGATATAAATTAATGTTATATTGCAAAGCATTCTTCAATACTGTGCAATCAATGGTATTTTAAGTGTAAGGCAAGGATATCTTACAATATGTGTTAAGATATTAAAGCAAGGAAGTACTATTTCTTAGTTGTAGGGTATCCAGGCTCATAATAAAGGCAACATAAAAGCATACTGTAGCTAATATAATGTGTTCGCTTGGGCTGCTGGGGGTGAGGGTTTGACAGTATATTGATCATAGTATATGTATAACTAAATTAATTTATACTAATTTATATGTATATCTAGAATAACACTCTTGATTTAAGCTATAGACAACCTGTTTTTAAGCAAATAGGCTTAAATAAGATAAAATAATGAAATGCATTTGAAATGCTTGTTCTTTCTTGTGTTTGTAAAGTAATTAGCTATTTTTCCATTATTACAAGCTGTCATTTGGAAATGAGAAGTACTTTATACATATGCAACAATTAATCATGAGAGGACTGAACAGTATGTTCTGAGTAAAATTTGCAAAGATTCTTTTTGTGTATTTACAAAGTCAATGCTGTTTTTGCTCAGGGTGAGAAATCTGCCTGTGAAAGCAATTAATCATGACAGATCTGAAGACTGCTTACTGAAGTATAAAAGGTGCAGTGTAATTCACATGTAAAGGAAAGAAGAAACAAAATTTTAAACTGTGGGAAATAAAAGTAATACAAATAGTTTCTTCCCCACTAGTTAAAGCATTTGCTATATCAGTACACAATATAGTTTATTTATTTAAACATAGCCAATGCACTTTTTCTTTTGGCTAAAAGTTAATGCTTACTAAAAGCATGCAATTTGTTTTTCACATCAGGCACAGGGATAGAGATAAGAAAAGAACAAATAGCAATTAACGTGAGTGGGATCTCAGGCTGTACCATGCACTTTAGTAACATTAATTTTAGATTAGGTTATGCCTGAGGGTGCTTACATCAGTTTGGGACAATTGCTCCTATCTTGTGACGTAAACATTTCTGAAAATGAACATAGTTTTGTGCACTTGTTCAAAGTTAAACAGTGCTGGGTGTTCTGAAAATCTATTTAGATTTTTTGAGTGTTTTCATTGAGGTACACAGTCTTGAAGAATGTGACATTGGTTCAAATAAAATGAGAAAAAGCAAGTGCATATGAGATCAGCCTGCCAAACATTAATGACTGCATGTAAGCTAAAAGTTGGAAATAACATTCAAAAGCACAGTCATGTATAATATGTGTGAATAATAGCTTTCTGTCATAATGGCTAGTCTGTCCTTATTATCATGGAAAATAAATGGCCTTATAGATATTGAAAAAAAGGAAAGAGTATTGAATTATATTAAGAAGTATAGGGTTCAAACAGCAATATTGCATGACATTCGGCAAATTATTATGGACAAAGGAAGCAGTGATTAATAATGCTGATTGCTGGAGGGGATCAGGTAGTGATAGAAGAGGGGGGAAAGATGATAATAGTAGATTTGTGGTAATAAGGGTTTATTGTCAGGGGAGGTGTGTTAACCTGACATGCATTTATATTCTGCCTTAAAACAGGTAGTATGGAGTTTAAGAGAATTTTGAGAGAAATGATCACCTTTCAGCAATTAATATTATTTATGGTTGGGGATTAGAACTTGATTAGAAGGGAAAATAACTGAAGACATATATGAAAATGCTTGGTATAGAAGATGTGAATTCAGTACTAGGAACTCAGACAAAATTTATATATTATTCTCCAAGAAACTGGCTAAACTGGATATAAATATCTCATAGAAGTATAAGTATTTAATTGAAAGCTTTGGTATACATCAAATAACAGTTTCAGACCATGCACAAATGAAAACTGAAATAATGATGTGGGATAATAAAATAAGATAATACACTAGCCCTTTTCCACTTGTCTGTTAAATGCGATGACTTAAAGGAATGTGTAATGGAAATGATTCAAATGTTATTAGGGAAGATAGAAGTTTCTTCAGAAGGAATAGCTGGTGTGTGAGTTAAAGTAAAAAAATGTTTAAAGACATGGTAGAAATATGAGAGAAAGCTATATGGCAAATGTGATAGGAATTATCTAGATGGGTTGATAAAGTTTAACATATTGCAGAATGGGGGATTCTCACATAACAAGTAGAGGAAAAACTGCTAAGTGCTAAAGAGAAAATCAGAGAGCATTTTGATGGTATGCATATATTTAGAGAGGTGGCTTATAAGCATCTTTTTTTTGGTAATAACTCTAGAACATAAAAGCAGATTATGCAACAGGGAATTGAAGGGCTTGTCACAAAACCTATGGAGCCTTTAACAAGAAAACTAACCAGAGACATTAGAAATATTTTGGAATTTTTACGAAAATCATTATAAGGCAGAAGAATGTGGAAAGCAAGGAAAAGGCACAAATAGGATATATAAATATTTATGGAAGACTTAATTATGCCAAGGTCAGAGGAAGATGAGGCTCAACAATTAATTGCTAAGATAGGAAGACATGAGATAAAAAATAGTGTTATACAACCAAATAACAGGGAATTACCCAGGAATAGATGACATTCCTGTGGACGTCTGTGGAAGTCTGGAAGCTGGGAGACAAGAAAGTGATAAAGATCTAGAAGGTTGTGTTTAACAATATTTTTCAAAGTGTGTGTGGGGGGGGTACAAGCATATTACAAGAGATATTTGGTGGCTGCATTACCCAAAGTGATTAAAGACCCTTCAGACAGAGCTTCATATAGATCAATTTCAATTTTAAACCACACGTATAAAGTGTTTATGTCTCCAGTAGCTAAGGCAATGACAAAGATGTTGCCAAAATTGATAAATATGTATCAGTGTGATTTTGTAGAAGGAAGACAAACATTTGACAACAATAATAGAACACCAATGATCCAGATGGAAGCATTATGTAAGAAAATGCCACTATTGTTGGTGGGTCTAATGCGGAAAAAGCTTTCAGTATAGTTAGCTGGGATTTTATGAGTATGGCAATGGCAGCATTTGCATTTTCTAATAGCATAATAGGGCTAAGCAGGA
Organism: Protopterus annectens; assembly: GCF_019279795.1. Lineage (NCBI taxonomy): Eukaryota > Metazoa > Chordata > Ceratodontiformes > Protopteridae > Protopterus > Protopterus annectens. The sequence goes on from NC_056745.1 coordinate 1,244,581,496, forward strand.
GTATATATGAAAGCTTGAAGGCAATGATTCACTTGGGAGTGTTCTTCTCCAAAAAGCTGTATTTGAACAGAGAACAAGGCAGGGGTATTATCTTTCCCTGTTGTTATCTGGATTATATGGCAATACCATTAGTTAAGAAAATAAGGGACTCGCAAATTAAATTATATAAATGGTACCCAAATCAATAAAAAAGTTTGTTGTATTCACAGATGAAATTACTTTGCACTTGATAAATCCAGAATATTTTATTGGCTTGCCTGCACTGGGGAAGAGGGAAGGACATATACAAGGTTGGCTGTCCCAGTGGTGATATCAGGGTAAACCATATAAATAAAAGATCCCTATGGCCACAAGTATGATACTGTACTGAAATGACTCAGTCACCTTTCAGACAATGTGTGGGTTTCTAATTTGGTCTTGGTGGTCAGGAGTGACTCCTGGCATCCAAGATCAAGGAGTGGCACAGGTGGCAGGTGGTGGTCTATGCCATGCAGGCCATTTTTTTTAAATAAAGAAAGGACTGCTTCCATTACAAAGTACCATGTGGATGTTTCTCATTATATGTTAGCAGGTGAGGTAGGACATAGTTGGCAATGTATGTAAAATAAAATTAGAAAGTATAAGTCTCAAATGTTTTTTACTGAGCAATTGTTTTCTGATATGCAGGTGTTTCCTGTACTGCCTTCCAGCTATGATTACTTGACTTTGTAATATTTTAAAAAACAAGTTTGATAAAATGACTATGCAAAAATATAGACAAGCAGTTTAATCTGGTTACTATGCATGCAAAGTTATATTACTAAATTTCTTTAAGACTGTATGTTTTATGGGAACATGACATTACAGTGGGCACATACCTGTTTTAATAACTTATCTAAAAGTGGTATATCTTAAGCAAATATATCTGCAATGCTTGCACTATTTGCATGCATTTGTTTCAAGAATTAGGGATGAAGTTAAAGTCTACATTGAATGAACTGCCTCATAAAGAGGTTTGTTCCAGGGTATACTGCTAATGCTGTTTATAGGAAAGTCTCTTTTAAGACAGTGCAGAAAGGCTGAACAAGTTTTTGTTGTGAAATGTACCAGCGTGGAATATAGCTGGAGCACAGTGATAAATACAATTACAAAAACCTGTACTTTTATGAAAACAGAGCAGAGTATAAGCACATTTTCCCACAGTTAGCAAAAAAGTAAGTGAAGGAGGAGAACAAATGATGTATATTTGCCATTCTGTGGTTTATTTTAAAAGAAACAAAGAAGATGACTTTTTATATATCATTTGTTTGCGAAACTATTTTTGAAAGTAATGTGGAATGAATAATTCAAAAAATGATGTGCCACAGTCAGTCTGAAAAGTAAAACAAATACAGAATGGAGATTTATCACACTGTTCTCTGATGGTGCAGTATTCCTGGCCACTATTAAGAATACTAGACCATGTTATTTGAACTGTATACCTATACTAACAATTACTAAGAATACTGAACTGTGTTTTGTTAACAACTTAAATGTATCTTATGACTTGACAGTCCATCAAGGAACTGCAGAGTAAAGGTAACATTGAAGTAGTTTACCTCTAAACATATAATTTAATCTGAGTAATAGTATTTATTTATATATTTAATGGCTTACTTAGAATTTAGCAGTAATTTACATTTTTAGTGAATTACTTTTTCCTTATCACTGTTTAGAGTATTGGGTTATCACTACTTGAAGGAAATGGAAGTTAAAATGGGGGCACCAGACCCATATATATATATATATATATATATATATATATATATATATATATATATATATATATATATATATCTTTATGAAAACACAGTTGCAGATATTTTTGATCATGATTATTTAACTTAGAAAATATTTCATACATGTCTATATGTATTTACCATATTCACAGTCTGCATTAAGCATAGTCCAGCATTCTTAATAATCACTGCATCCACGTGTGGGGCTATAATGTTCAAAACACATTACAATTTAACATTTATAGGTTCATAGGTTCATAGGTAGGTACTAGGCTATCTGCCCGAAGGCATTTATAAGCCTAGCCAGAATGTGTTAGCTTTCGCTGTCCCCTTAGATTAGTTCCCTGTGCCTCTTTCCAGCAGAGCCACTGAAGTGATCCCTGGGGTAAACTTTCTGTTTCCCATCCACAAGTCAAGATTTCTCTTGAAAAGAGTTAGGGAGGAGCTCTGCCTAATGTAGATCAGAATCCTGTTCCAAAGCATGGGAAGTCTCTGTGACAGGAATCTATTCTGTGCAACCTGTTCTTATAGCTCTTTTAGGGTAATAGGAGGATTGTTAACAGACCATTTGGCTGAAGTATACCACTTCAGAATTTAAAGGAAAATCTAGCATTAGGATAAAACTGTGGGCTGGATTTTTTAAAGCCTACACAGTGTGCTAAGACTGTGTGTGCACCATTATATATTCAGTGAGCAGCTCTAAATGCCATGTAGAGCCTTGCAAACACGGTAAACTTCGTGGTGTACTAATTACAGCATAAGCAGCTGATAAGGAGCTATTCAACAAGCTATAAAGCAATCATGTACAGTCAGTGCAGGTTTTGGCCTTGGATTCCAAAACCTGTTGGAATACAGTCATGGAAGCTACTCTACATGGAAACAGTGTTATGGTCTGCTGTTGTCCTTCTACATATGTATGTGCAACAGGTCCAGGTCTATGCTGATTCAGATGCTACTAGCCTCAGATAAGAAGAAGGGTGTTTAGACCCCATTTACCTTTTCATGGTCTGCATGAGTGGAAATTGCAGAGTGCTACATCATGGCTAGAGACACACTACAAAAACTCTGCAACCTCTGTCAACCTCAACTGAGAGCAAGAGCAAACCAATGGGAATTAATACTTGCGGAGAGAAAGCTATGTATAGCACTGAGAATATTAGCTACAAGAACCTTCCAGGGACCAACAGGGGATAAGCTGGGGGTGTCAGAGGCATCAGCATTCAGGATCCTTCATCAATTCCTGAATGCTATACTACAACATGCTAGTGACTACATACATTTCCTTGTACATCTGAGGACATAGCTACAACTATGCAGGATGCAACATGTAAAAATACTTCCCTGAAGCATTGGGTGCCATAGACTACACACACACTGAAATCAAAGCACCACCTGGGGAACAGGGAAGGGTGTACATAAAAAGAAAGGGCTTTCACTCCATTAACTGCCAGGTTGTGTGTAATACTAAGAGAATCATCCTGAATGTGTGGGCTGGCAATCCAGGCAGTTACCCTGACTCCCATATCTGGCACAACTCTCAACTATATTAGATTTTTTCTAGAAGGGATATCCCACAAGGTCATTTACTGGGGGATGGAGAGTATGCACTTGAGCTGTGGCTGATGATGCCCATCAGAAATGCACACACACATGCACTGAATAATGCTATAATTAGGCACACTCTCAAACAAGAAATATCTTAGAATGTGTGTTTCAGCTGCTGAAGTCACAGTTACAGTGCATAGATACATCAGAGAGAGCCCTGCAGTACAATCCCAACATCTGTGCTGAAATTTTCATTGTCTGTACTATCCTTCACAATATTATCTTGAGAAAACAGCTTTAACAGTAACACCAAGGGGAAGGGGCACACATCCCAACACCACTGTCAATGTCACCACAGCCACATGCAGGTGAGGAGTCAGAAGGGGAACCGCCAGAAGCTGTGGGTGTAGGTAGACTTAGCCATGCACAATATGCCCTCTCTCTAGCTGAGAGGCAATGAATAGCACACATGCTCACCAACTAAAGTGGTGCAACTTTCATCCTATGCACATACATAAAGTAAAATTGTAGTCTATATTATAACATTGAAGTTTTTAAAAATCGAATGTTATAATATTGAACCCTAAATGCTGAAATCTGAAAACATCGAACAGTCAGAATAGAGAATTTTTTCCCAGGGAAAAAAATTGCTATTCCGAGAAACATACACACAACACAAACACACACAAAAAACAGTAATCCACACACATACACTGAAATCCTGCACCTAAACTAAACTTCACATACACTACTAGCTATCCACTTACCTTAACCCAACCCTAACCCTAAGGTCCGTCACTATCGCACACTCACCTCACCCACACCCTAACCCTAACTCACCTAACCCGCCCCTAACCTTAACCTACACACAATCGCACACTTACCTGACCTGTGCCCTAACCCTAACTCACCTAACCCACCCCTAACCCTAACCTACACACAATCACACACTTAGCTGAACCCGACCTGTAACATTCCAACATATCGAATGCTGAAAACAGCGAAGCCACAGCAACGGCCCACCAAATCTTTTCCTGGGAAAGAATTCGGTGTCCTGCACCTTCACTGTTTTCAGCGTTTGACATTTCGGGTTCGATGTTATAACATTCAGTGTTTGAAAACTTTGATGTTATAATATAGACCCGTAAAATTGATGCCAGGCAACACTCATAACCTTTACTTACCCATATAATGGTTGTATACTGTTAGCATCACACAGAGTCAGCCCAAAATTAAAACAGTTGTAACTACCCGACTACCAAGCTAAGTGCTCAACCTGTAATAGGAAAATAAATGGCTAATAACACAAATGAATAGCAGATCCTTGCATACTGTTACTTGCAAATGTAACTAAATAGAGTGTGGGTGATTTTTACAGCAATGGCATCAATATGTGACAGCACTGACTTATGTCAATAGATGTGGCCTCTATCAAGTAATAGGCCACATGCATCAAAGATACACACAATACAAAAACCTGTAAGAAAGCAGTACAATTTTAAAATCAGCATCACAAACAAATATATACTAAGCACTCAGTCAGCTATGCACCCCAGGCACCAGACGAAAGAGTTGTGTATCCCTGAATCCAAAAGATAAAAAATCAAGGATATGGCACAGTTATCATCATTTGCACAGGGTGTTGTGTGTGGGAAGGAGGCCAAAATGTAAAAGTAGTGAGTGTGTGTGAGTAAGACAGACAGGCGGACAGAAATTTGGATAAAGTATCAAATTGCCACTGAGACAGAATGAGCTGCAATTCTCACGAATTAACCATGTAACTGTTATGCATGAGTGTCAGTCTGTCTGGGCACTCAAGTTGAAATGTGTGTGTGAGTATCTGCAAGTACACAACCATGCTACGTGCTAACTCTACATCCTGGTATATTGGATAGGTGTAAGACATGCATGGTAGAGGTAACAGTTCACTGTCATCACCCCTGACCCTGAGAACGGACTCAGCCAGAAGTTGCACTAGCACATCCATGCCCATGGTCAGTGCTGCTACTACCTGAGTATGACTGATGTCTGCTGGATGAGATCTCCTCATGAGTACACCTAAGACCATGACTCCATGACCTACCATGTCTGGGTGTGGACACGTCAATCACTGATGGCCAGTGGAAGTAGTGCCACTACGGGACCGTGATCGGGCATGGCCATGTTGGCTAATATCAGATGCTGCTGCTGACCTTCATCCACATGGATGCTGCCCCAGTCCCAACAGACATTCCATCAGACACTGCATGTTCCATTGTCTAATTCATCTACTGAATTAGCCATACAGTGGAGGCAGTGATGCACATCAACCTATGCCACATCTAGAGTCCTAAGACTGTCTTCAGAGGCCTTTGTGTAATGTGCCTGTGCTTCCATAATGGCACTAAACATACTTTGAGTGACACATAAAGACATAGCAGGATCAGCTGCAGGATGGACAGCATGCCTCCTCCAAGCACCCCTAACAACCCTCCTGTGTGACACCTTGACAACACTTTGGTTATGGCCAGAGTCAGCCGGCACTGAATCCACAGCAACCACACTACCCTGATCAAGTGTGTCACCCTCCACCTGTCAATATCTTAGGGCTCAGTGGAATAGGTACGAGTAGGCATACTGACTGTGTCTGAGGGAAATACAGGGGATGGCTGAATGTTAACCTGTCAGCTTTAACCTCTGCACCCCCTGACTGTGCCTGTGTTTGGTCACCACCATCATCAAACTGCCAATACTCTGACATCAGGTGGTAAGAGTCCTCCACTTTCACTGCCAGGATCAACTGTGATAATAAGCAACAAACACAGGAATGAAATTAATACCTACATAAAATATTTAAAAAAATGTATATGATAAACTAACACTGGTCACACTTTCTCAGATGGTACACGCATTCATTGCACCCACCTCATCCATACAGATAAATGCATATATCTGACAAATGTTCATCAATAATCAAAGAAAAATGTTTGGCTTACCATGTGCAGATGATTCCATATTTGGTAGGGAGGATGACCCCAGAAGAAATGAAACAAGATAAGGATGAAATCATCACAACTGCAATATGTAACACTGGAGGAGAGTGGATACACAATTTTTGTCAATATGTCCATAACAATAATTTTAACTGAAACTTTGCTAACACACCCATCCAAAGCCCATGTGTAATGAACAGAAATGTGCCATTAAGTCTATTAATTTATCAATAGGTTCATCCAAAAAAATGAAGTAGCAGTTAATTTTTTCTATATTTTACTATACAAGCAAATATTGCAGCTTGACATTCATAAGCTTACCTGGAACCTCCTTCTGGCACAAAGTTGTCCTCCCAGAAACATCAGCACCAACATCAATCACATCAATGTGCAATTTCCACTGACCTCTCTGGATCTCTGACAATGGACAGGAACTTTTCATTTGGTGTCAGTGATGACTCTATAGCAGCAACCCCCCCGTAGCCAGCTGTTCACAGGCAACTGCAGCTGCTCTCCTTCAGACTGATGAAATCATACCAGTGGCCCTATGATGCACCTGATCATAAGTCCTGGGGAGCCTCCCTATTCCATTGACATCATTGACTATCTGGTTCCAAATCTACATTCTGCAACTTTAATTACCCCACTATTTACTGGGAATCCTATACAACACCAGACATACAGGCACAGAGATTTCTGAATTTTGTAAACACAAACACTCTAGACCAGATTGTCACTACACCAACCACGGATGCAACCATATTGGATCTGGTCCTCACTAATATGGGAGAGTGCTGCACACCCTTTACTGTAATGTCTTCCCTGGTAAGGTCAGATCACAAAGTGGTCCCCTTTAAAGTGAAAATAAAACCTGGACCCCCCAGCTAAACCTAGAATATTCAGGAACTACTCTAAGGCTAGCTTCCTGCTTTTAACTGATAACCTGGCAAAATGTCAAGCCCCCATAAAACCTGAGAACACTGCTGCCTATGCAGAACTATTCACAGAAACCATGTACAAGCATGCTAATAGCTGCAAAGAGTGGAATCACAAAATTAATACACTGTATAACAGAAGGAAGTAAATTATGGAAAAAAGTAGGAGGTGCAGCAACACGCAGGATACAAGCACTCTCTTTAAACTAAACAAACAACTCAGAGGACAAATAAAGTCTACCAAAGCCAAATCTGAGGTATATTTGGCTTCCCAGGCCAAGGGCAACCACAAGGCATTCTTTAGCTATGTCTGCAATCTCAAAAGCAATACATAATTCTGAGCAGAGCTCATTGTAAATGAAGCCACCTATATTGAGCCAGAAGATACAGAAAACCTACTGGCAATAATGTCAACTCCAGTTTTACCCCCTCTCACTCTTCCCTCAGGTAATAGCATCAAATATAACTCCCCCTGCTATCACTATGGAGCAGATCCTTAATGCTCTCTCTAAGGTCAAGAACACTGCATCAATAGGCCCAGACAATATATCTGGATGCCTTCTAAATAGCATGTAATATGACCTATTAGGCCCACTAGAATTGCTGTTTAACTGCAGCCTCCAAACAGGTTCGGTGCTTCATGAATGGAGAATAGCAACATTCATCCCTCTGCATAAAGGTGGGCCATATACAGACCCTGGAAACCACAGACCCATAAGTCTCACTAGTCCTATATGTAAAACCATAGAAAGAATTATCATGGAAATGATCAATCATGATATAGTAAACCTCCAGACACTGGATCAATCATGATATAGTAAACCTCCAGACACTGGACCCAACCCGGCTTGGTTTTGTCAAGGGCAGGTCATGTCTGGTGGATTTCTTTGAGAAGGCACCAGGCAACAGATAAGGGAAAAAGGGTTCACACTGCCTACCTTGACCTGGCCAAGGCATTTGACACAATACCCCACTTGGGCATTGTTGACACACTCAAGAGGTTGGGTACAAACCTGTATGTCACCTGGTGGTTAGCTAACTGGCTCACAAACAGAACCCAGGAAGTTAGAATTGGGGACTCCACCACTACAAAGAGGCCAGTCACAAGTGGAGTCCGTCAGAGATCAGTCCTTGGACCACTACTTTTTGGCATTTACTTCTCTGAAGTCAAGGCTAATGTCAATGGTCTCTGGCTGACTAAATTTGCAGATGGTTGCAAATTAGAAGCTATCATTGAATCCCATACTGGCACAAATATTCTCCAGGAAGGGCTGACTCAGACAACTGATGTCAGAGCCAAGGAATAAAACTAAATGCTAAGGAATGTGTAATAGTATCCTTTGGGAAGTCATCCACCCCTAGTAACTATCATATTGACAACATAACCCTTAAAGTTCACCAAGTAGTCAGGGACTTAGGGACACACGTAGACAGTAATCTAGCCTTTGACCATCATGTGTCTACAGTAGTGAGGAAATCATTCTATGTTGCACAGTTTATAACCAAAGGTATTGCATCTAAGTCCAAGGAAGTCATTGATTTTGCATTCATCAGACCTATCACTGAGTACAATGACCCCATTGGTATGTACCTAACCAGACATATCCAGCAAGTGGAACATCCACAGAGGTTCCTCACTAAAAGAATATCGGGCATAAGTAAAATGTCATCTGCAGACTGCCTCAAGGCCCTATCCTTGTATTCTGTCTCCTACAGGCTTTTGAGGGGAGATATATGCCTTGCATACAGGGCATTGTCAGATCCACTCTGATGGACTTCCTACATAGCCACAAAAAAAAATCATCAGAATTACCCATTCTAAAGACTTAAACCTTGCCTGTGATATAAATAGGACCCACTGGAAAGACAAGTATACATCCCAGAGCAACCCCATTTGTGGAACAGGCTCCCCATCCATGTGAGGCAGAGTTCCTCCATAACCCAATTCAAGTGCAACTAGAACAATTGGATGGGGAGCAGGAAATTCATCCCTAGCTTGGCACCTATGTCTCTAGTGGACATAAGCAACCTATAAATGGTTCATCTCCCAGGCCCCTGCTTGTAAATGTGTCATCTCCCAAGCCCCTTCTTACACTTACCAAGGATGTCAGAACTAGTCAGAGATTTGGGATGCATGGCTAGGCTTAAAAAAGACCCTTGTTGTTGTTAGCCAAGTAAACACCTATGAACCTATTCAGTAAACCATATTCCACATCCTCTCTCATGCAGAAAGGCACCATGGCACCTGAACACCTGCACTATGACATCATTTTCTGAGTCACTGAAAGATGGTTTACATGGATTTGTATGCTTGGGTACCATAATCCTATGTGACATAAAACAAAGAAGTATACAACACATAAATGTCACATAAATAAATTCTTGCTCAATATATATATATATATATATATATATATATATATATATATATATATATATATATATATATACACACACACATATATATATATATATATATATATATATATATATATATATATATATATATATATACATATTCAGGCACACATTTCAGTTCTTACAGTTGAAAGTTATGTGGTTGCACCATATCACTCTCAAATACAAACCAATGTTTTGTCCAAAACAACAAATAGTTTAGCAATGTATTGTTTCCCATGAAAATAACAGGATGACTACATAATTTAAAGAACAAATCTCTTGAAGCACAAGTTTTGTTGTGGAAACATGCAAATGATACTTGGCTCCCTCACCCCCAAAACAACAGGCAAATGAAAAGTTAGTGCAAACCAAGGAATACCACATAATTCAATTGTTATATATGCTTTCAACAGAATTCTCACAAAATGTGTACACACGTACAATAGAAAAGACAGTTTTATATGATTGCCAGTCACCTTTCAGTGTGCCCAACACTCCTTTGGAGATGTCTGTTAGACATTTAGAAGCATAACATCCCTGTGTTATTGACAGTATAGTACATTACATTTCCTGAAGTAACACAGAAGATTGTAAGATAACCAGTTTTAACAATAACACTTGCGAGGAAAGTTAATAAGCTGTCTATCTGAGAAAGCAAATGTCTGCTAAAACGACTGTGCCTTTGCCAACAGTGAACTATAAAAAGTGCATACAGATAATACTTCCATGTTATATATATATATATATCTATATATATATCTATATCTGTGTGTATGTATATATATATATATATATATATATATATAAATAGTACATTACATTTCCTGAAGTAACATAGAAGATTGTAAGATAACCAGTTTTAACAATAACACTTGCGAGGAAAGTTAATAAGCTGTCTATCTGAGAAAGTAAATGTCTGCTAAAATGACTGTGCCTTTGCCAACAGTGAACTATAAAAAGTGCATACAGATAATACTTCCATGTTATATATATATATATATCTATATATATATCTATATCTGTGTGTATGTATATATATATATATATATATATATATATATATATATATATATATAAATGTCTCTCTTTTTTTTACCCTATTCCATCAGGAAACCAGCGGTATTCAGAGAACGGTCCAGAAGCTGGGAGAAAAGGAAAAGAACCCACTCGGAAGAGAATGGACAACAACGGCGACGGCAGAGGCAGTAAATGACTCTTTTTCTTCTTCCTCATTGTTATTATTTTTTAATTTGTCTAGCTATGTTTTGAGCAATTCTGATATAAGCCTCCTTAATAGAAGCTTATCTTTTGTGCCTTCACAAACTAGCTACCTCCAAGATATTTTGATAGATATTAGAGTTTTTAGCCGTAAAATAGCGTTGAAATTGATGTTTTATAGTGAAGGAAATAGCAATCAATTAAACAGGAATGATGCCTCATGTTATAGAAAGAAAAGTATGTATTGCCCACCATTGCCAAGTCATGTAGAATGTTTTGTCAAATTGTGTGAAAAGAGTTTTTATGATTACTTCTATCAGGACAGCAGGAAATGCATGTACTTTAATATGAAAACAGATGAGAGATTATCACTACAAGAATTGATAAAAGAACCCTCGATTATCTTTAGACCTGCTGATAAAGGGGGAGGCATAGTAATACTAGACACTGAACAATATAATGCATCTATGTTGTTGATGTTAAGTGATCAAGATACATATACAGAAATTTCTCATACATCATTAAAAGGAATATTAAGTAGAATTAAAGATGAAATATATGATATGCTGATGTGCCGTCAAATCAGTAAGGAATTGTATGATTACTTTAGTATAGGATCTCCACAGATACCATATATAAAAGCATTACCCAAAATGCACAAAGGTGTATCTCCACCCCCTCTCAGGCCCATAGTAGATGGTGAAGGATGGGCCACAAAAAACATCTCTATTTTTTAGAAAAAAGTTTGAGGCCCATCATGAACCAAATCCCCACCATATTGAGAGATAGCTATCAGCTATTGGAAATGTTGGATAATCTTGCTGTAAAATTAATTCCTGGGGTTCACATGTTTATTACCCTAGACATTAAAAATCTCTTCACATGCATCCCCAATGATCAAGGAATACAAAGCGTTAGGGAGTTACTGCAATTCTATCCTGAAATTAGTAGAAACAAGAACATATTAATGTGTCAGCTGTTGGATATGGTTCTTTCTAACAATGTTTTTTCATTTCTGAACCAGATATATCTTCAGAAGTGGGGTGTTGCCATGGGCACACCCTGCGCTAACACCTACGCTAACTTGGTGGTGAATTGGTGGGAGAGAGAATATTTGTTTAATCATCCCATGTTCAAGAATGTTATCTTATATTCGAGATTTGTAGATGACATTATAATTATATGGGAGGGTAAAAGGGAGCAGTTTTCCAGCTTATTACAGTATATGGAAAGCACCACAAGTTTCCTTAGATTCACCATGGAAGCCTCGTCCACAGAAATTAATTTTCTGGACCTCAATTTAAAGATGGAAGAGGGGAGAATTGTTTCCAGAATCCATAGAAAGAGTTGCTGGAAAAACGCTTTGCTCAGTTATGATAGCATGCACCCCAGGCATGTCTTTAAAGGCATAGTAAAAAGTCAATTTACAAGACTCAATAAACTATGCAAGAAACCAACAGACCTTAAGATGGAGGCAGATGTAATGGAACAACTTTTCCTGCAGAGGGGTTATGACAAGAAAATGGTGAGGGAGATCAAAGATCAAGTACTTAGTAATATGGATAGGCCATCATTGGAGAGAAGTGGGTGGAGATTTTACAATAATGGTAGGAGAAAATTTAATCCTAAATTTCAAGAAAGGATACAGTTCTTGACTACATATACTAATGATAATAAGAGAATTACACAAATTATAGAACAACATTGGTCGGTATTGACTGTAGATGAGAAAACAATGAAATTAATAGGAGAAACACCAAGATTCATCTACAGAAATAATAAAAACCTAAAAAGGTTGCTATGTAAGACACATAAGAAAGGGATGCATTTAGTTCCAGAATTGGATAAAAAAGGAACATTTGCATGTAATAGATGCAACATGTGTCAGTTTATTACAAGTGTTCAAGAGTTTGTGCATCCAACTCTGAAATATGAATTTAAACCCCATTTTCATGCCTCCTGTAATACTTGTAATGTGATATATTTAGCAACATGTGAAAACTGTACAGCGTTCTACATAGGACTCACAAAAAGAGAATTCAGGAAAAGAATCTACAATCACATATACGACATAAAGAAAAATAATGAAACTAATGCATTGGCCAAGCATATAAAGCAATACACATCACATAGCTTTAGGTTCAGGATACTACAGGTACTTGAAAAAGATAGGAATGGAGGTGAGATGATAAATATCCTTGAACAAAAGGAACTATACTGGATTTTAAGGATGAGAGCACATCATCCACCTGGGTTGAACCAGTATGTTCCCATGGCACCGATGCTACGATAAATCTAGTATGAAATGCTATATTGGTCTATATTTGTTGGTCCATGCAGATTATACATGATGATGTGTAGGAGATTTATTATTCTATGGATATGGGCGAATAATTATATCTGCATACTTGTGTAAGAGATTCATGATGGCATCAAATGAATTGCATTTATAATAATCACTATAGTGTTTGTGGTATAACCTATATAAATCAGATCTCGACACAATTTAATACAGATATATGTGAATATATATATTATATGTTTTGACATAATACATATACAGTTTTTAGTGGACATAATACATATACAGTTTTTAGTGTATTTATTGACCCCCCTTTTATATATACATATGGTTTTATACACTTATAAGTATATTGTTCTTTATATACTGTTATATGCTGGTTTTTATGGATGTTATATATATATATTGATATGGTACAGTACCAGCAATAATGGTTGAATTTATTTATATTTAGCACCTAGCACTTTATGATTGTTTAAGTTAATAATGATAATTGAATATGCTATATATTCATCTATATTCATATTTGCGTTTATACATATATCTATTTGTATGCAGGTTTTTCTAAATGTTTTTAAATATATATGTCTCTTAGTATTTATGAATTGATATATATATGTTACATAGGGATGAATATATGTTTATAAAATTGGCACGATGCACTTTGTGTATTTATATATATGCCAAGATGTTTACATATTTATGTGCTGCTTAACATATATCGAATCATATCCATAGAATGGTTAACATGACTCGATGTATATGTTAGCTAGGGATAACATATGCACGATGCACTTTATTGGTTTGAATATGTGGATATATGGCCACATGCATATTTTTGCATGTATACGTATAATATGCATCTTACATCCGACTTGTTATACATGCAGGTATATAGACATATGCACACCTTAATATGCATATACGGTTATTTATATTATATTTATATATTTATATATTTATATATTTATTGTTATTTATCGATATATTATTATTTTTTATTTATATTTATTTACAAATGGTAATTAATGAATAAATATATCTGATTATATATAATATGAGAGAATTGGATAGAATGAGGAGGTAGTTAATGAGATATATGACCTGGATGAGTGTTAGATATAGAGGGAGGTGATTTGAGATGTATTAATATATATGTTCATAGCTAGACAATGTCATTTTTATATTTGTATGTTTTTGTTTATTTCTTTTTGTTCACTTAGATGTCTATTCATATATGTATTTTGCATTCTATATCTTAATCAAATGTTTAATATGCATACCTAAGTACATGTTATGCATATATATACATAACATTGCAAAGTAGATTATGGTATATTAAATTAAATATAGTGCTATTGTAACTTTAAGAAATAGCTACGCTGTTTAATAGAGACAGCTGTTTTTAATTAGCAATATAATTGTATCAATTAGATGAATGCATACACTATTTAAACTGAGCTGCTACACTGTGTATTGAAATCTGATGAAGCGTATTTTAGATACGTGAAAGTGCTCATTTCGTTGTCTATATTTTATGGAATAAAGAAGAAGTTGTTTTATCCTGGACTGAGTTTGCCTTTGTGGAAATAGAACTGGAGTAGCCGTTTTGTTTGGTTCACTTGTGTTTCTTATTTGCATATATATATATATATATATATATATATATATATATATATATATATATATATATATATATATTAATATATATATATAGATGTATCTTATTTTGTCGAAAGGCCAAAACATCGAATGCCACTTCATCGATGCTCACAATACTGAAGCCACACTTCATCTAGTAACTGGAACTAGAAAGACTTTCCCACAGTAAGTGAGCACTTACTCAAAAAATCTAAACCGCACCATCCCTAATCCACCCAGGTGGGAGGCTATTCCCCCCACAGTCCCCAATGTGGAGGACTGCACTGCCTGATGTGGGGGGCTGCACCCCAAACACCTCCTAACTAAATATGACAACTCCAAGATTGCACTACATTTGGGAAAAGGGCAAAATTTAACATCCTACACAACCAGTTACTTACTGTGGAAAAAATTTCGTAGTTCCGGTGAGTCGATGAAGTGTGGTTTCGGTAATGTAAGCGTCAATAAAGTGACTTTTGATGTTTTGGCATCTTGACAAAATAAGGTAGATCCATACATATATATATAGATATATATATATATATATATATATATATATATATATATATATATATATTTATAACATGCTAACCAATCTAGAACGTACTTGAAAAATACAATCATAATCATACATTATCATGCAGATAAATCAAAAGGAATATCAATCTTCTGTATTCTCCAAACACACAAGTCTTCTCACCTTCAAGCTCCCTAGCTACATTGTTAACTTTTTATAATACAGTTTTAGGCCACTGCGCATGATGAATATGCAAATGAGTTGTGAACCCTTTAGAATTCTTGAATCCCAAACTTTTGACTTCATGTACTAGGTGTAATCATAATGTAGGCACTACCTCAGTGCTATGTTGCAAGTTTATAAACAAACGTATTGCATCTAAGTCCAAGGAAGTCATTGATTTTGTATTCATCAGACCTATCATTGAGTACAATGACCCATTGGTATGTACCTAACCAGACATATCCAGCAAGTGGAACATCCACAGAGGTTCCTCACTAAAAGAATATTGGGCATAAGTAAAATGTCATCTGCAGACTGCCTCAAGGCCCTATACTTGTATTTTGTCTCATACAGGCTTTTGAGGGGAAATCTATGCCTTGCATACAGGGCATTGTCAGACCCACTCTGATGTACTTCCTACATATCCACAAAAAAAAATTCATCAGAATTACCCATTCTAAAGATTTAAACCTTGCCTGTGATATAAGTAAGACCCACTGGAAAGACAAATATGCATCCCAGAGCCTACCCCATTTGTGTAACAGGCTCCCCATCCATGTGAGGCAGAGTTCCTCTATAACCCAATTCAAGTGCAAATAGAACAATTGGATTGGGAGCAGGAAATTCATCCCTGGTTTGGCACCTATGTCTCTAGTGGACATAAGCAATATATAAATGGTTCATCTCCCAGGCCTCTGCTTGTAAATGTGTCATCTCCCACGTCCCTTCTTACACTTACCAAGGATGTCAGAACTAGTCAGAGATTTGGGATGCATGGCTAGGCTTAAAAAAGACCCTTTTTGTTGTTAGCCAAGTAAACACCTATGAACCTATTCAGTAAACCATATTCCACATCCTCTCTCATGCAGAAAGGCACCATGGCACCTGAACACTAGCACTATGACATCATTTTCTGAGTCACTGAAAGGGGGTTTACATGGATTTGTATGCTTGGGTACCATAATCCTATGTGACATAAAACAAAGAAGTATACAACACATAAATGTCACATAAATAAATTCCTGCTCATACATATATATATATATATATATATATATATATATATATATATATATATACATATATAAATATATATATATATATATATATATATATATATATATATATATATATATATATATATATATTCAGGCACACATTTCAGTTCTTGCAGTTGAAAGTTATGTGGTTGCACCATATCACTCTCAAATACAAACCAATGTTTTGTCCAAAACAAGAAATACCAGTTAGGCAATGTATTGTTTACCATGAAAATAACAGGATGACTATATAATTTCAAGAGCAAACCTCTTGAAGCACAAGTTTTTTTGTGACAACATGCAAATGATACTTGGCTCTCTCACCCCCAAAACAACAGGCAAATGAAAAATTAGTACAAACCAAGGAATACCACATAATTTAATTGTTATATATGCTTTCAACAGAATTTTCACAAAATGTGTACACACGTACAATAGAAAAGGCAATTTTATATGATTGCCAGTCACCTTTCAGTGTGCCCAACACTCCTTCGGAGATGTCTTTTAGATATTTAGAAGTATAACACCCCTGTGTTATTGACAGTATAGTACATTACATTTCCTGAAGTAACATATAAGATTGTAAGGTAACCAGTTTTAACAATAACACTTGCGAGGAAAGTTAATAAGCTGTCAATCTGAGAAAGCAAATGTCTGCTAAAATGACTGTGCCTTTGCCAACAGTGTACTATAAAAAGTGCATACAGATAATACTTCCATGTTTTATATATATATATATATATATATATATATATATATATATATATATATATATATATATATATATATATATATCTGTATATGTATATATATATATATATATATATATATATATGTATATAGATGTATCTTATTTTGTTGAAAGGCCAAAACATCGAATGCCACTTCATCAATGCTCAGAATACTGAAGCCACACTTCATCTAGTAACTGGAACTAGGAAGACTTTCCCACAGTAAGTGACCACTTACTCAAAAAAATTAAACTGCACCATCCCTAATCCACCTAGGTGGGAGGCTATTCCCCCCACAGCCCCCAATGTGGGGGGCTGCACTGCCTGATGTGGAGGGCTGCACCCCACACACCTCCTAACTAAATATGACAACTCCAGGATTGCACTACAGTTGGGAAAAAGGCAAAATTTAACATCCCACACAACCAGTTACTTACTGTGGAAAAATCTTCGTAGTTCCGGAGAGTCAATGAAGTGCGGTTTCGGTAATGTAAGCGTCAATGAAGTGACTTTTGATGTTTTGGCATTTTGACAAAATAAGGTAGATCCATACATATGTATATATATATATATATATATATATATATATATATATATATATATATATAACATGCTAACCAATCTAGAACGTACTTGAAAAATACAATCATAATCATTCATTATCATGCAGATAAATCAAAAGGAATATCAATCTTCTGTATTCTCCAAACACACAAGTCTTCTCACCTTCAAGCTCCCTAGCTTTATTGTTAACTTTTTATAATATAGTTTTAGGCCTCTGAGCATGATGAAAATGCAAGAGTTGTGAACCCTTTAGAATTCTTGAATCCCAAACTTTTGACTTCATGTACTAGGTGTAAACATAGTTTAGGCACTACCTCAGTGCTATTTGCTAATGGATTGCAAATGTGAATGATTAGTGGGATGGAGAAGAAAGATACAGCAGCAATTCAGACTACCTTATCTACACTGGATGTGTCACCCATGATACACTTACAAAGTGTAGAAGTAACTGTAGCAAGCTTTTAAATGGAAGTGAGCAACACACATTTCTAATTTTTGTTCACTAATAGCCAATCTCTCCTGCCTTTGCTGAAAACTGATTTTCAGTGTTGTGTCATTTTGTCTTACATTTAAAGGACAATGATACAAAATGCCCTATAGACTGCATTTCTGAGAGTACTGCACAGATAACAGATGAATGGACACAATACAAATAGAAAACAGAGATGAACTGGTGCAAACAATACTCATAACTGGTTGTGTGATCACTCATTGTAATAAATCTGTAACACATGTACGAACAACAAAAAATGTACAAGTGTACATGTCTTGTGATACTGTGTAGAAAATGGGACTTACTTGTTTGTGCAATGAATTGCATCCATGCTGCAAAGTTGTTTCTGTGGCAGAGAGAGAGAGAGAGAGAGAGAGATAAGTCACCCCTAATATATGTTGTAGGTTCATTAGTATGATAGTTCAAATCTTAAGTTATGTAAGGTATGTTAAAATGTATTTTGCAATGTTGTTTCTGTTACTTTTTTAAACATTAATATTTGCCCAGTGTGTGGCTTTGTGCAAATAACGTGAAATGGATAAATAACATTGTTAGAAGTTGCTTCTATGATAAGGACATAATAAATTACAGTTGTAAATCAAGTGTGTGTAGTACACCTGGTGAACACAATGAAGAACACAGTACATATGACATGTTGATCATGGTTTTAGTCCCACATTTATCTGTTAATGATGAAAACTAATCAACACTTTTCACAAGCATAATACATGTTGAGCTTTGCTGTCTCATGTGTACATTGCTCTCGTCTGCACAAACATGGCATAATGCCTCAGACAACAAGCAGACATTGTCAGGTTCAGAAAACATATGTTGTTACATCTTTTGCCTTCCATCTCTAAACAAATATTAACAGTAATATTCTATACCAGGTTCCTGGACGATATTTTTATCTTGTTCAGGGGCTCTGAAATGGAAGCTGCAGGTTTTGTTGAAACCATAAATTCAACAACTGAATTTTTGAAATTCACCTCCAAATTTTCAACATGCGAGATTGACTATCTTGACGTCAGGTTAGTAAAGGACCCTTTAAGTGGAGGACTGACGTCAACAATATTTAGAAAGTCAACATACTGCAATTCTTTCCTGCACTTCTCCAGTTTCCACCCGTATCAACAGAAACGGTCTATTGTAAAAGGACAACTGGTGAGGGCAGGAAGAATGTGCAGTACTTTGATTGACTTCACTAAGGAATGTGAATTATTAAGAGAAATGTTCAGTAACCGGGGATACCCTGACCAAATGTTACTAGACCTTGTTGAAGAAGTGACAACTAAGAGAATAAACGGTTTTTATAAACCCTTATTAATACAACAGGATTTGATACATTCTGACTTCATCTCTGTTGTAGCACCAATTGAGACCAACTTGAACGAGGGTGAGAGAGTTACACCTATAACCGTGGGTGAAGAATGTGATTTCGCTTTGAGTTTCATTACGACTTTTAGTAGAAACTCTAGAGGGATTTTGGCCATTATACGTAAAAACTGGCATTTTATTTCTTCAAATTCATTCTTGGCTGAAAAACTAGGTAATAGACCTAGGTTTATTTTTAAGAGATCACACAACCTTAAGGAATTAGTACAGAGAGATGTACCGCAAAACACTTTCCATAAAAGGAGAGGCATGTTTAAATGCGGCTTTTGTAAATTGTGCAACAGTGTCAGAACAGGTGAAACATTTATGGTGAGGGATAAAAAGTACCATATTCATTTCACCCTTAACTGTGAAAGTAAATCTATTATATATATTGCCATGTGTGTTTGTTGCCAAGCGTTCTACATCGGAAAAACGGACCGAAGAGTCCGAGACCGAATGTATGAACACTTATATGCCATCAGAAATGATAAGAGCGACAACGCACTGGCAAAACACATAGGTTCAAATCCAGGTCATAGTTTCCAGTTTATGGCCATCGATCAAGTACCACTGAAAATGAGGGGTGGCCCTTTTTCCTTAATCCTGGAGAACCGGGAGCTAGAATGGCAGTTACGCCTCGATGCGTTTAGACATCCTGGCTTAAATAGTAACTGTAACATTGCCCCTGTGTTAAAACTCAGAAGTTATCTTAGATAAATTAGTGGTTAAACTTTCAAAAATCATTTTAGGTAAACTACTATGTTTACATTACGTTTGTAATTTTGAACAACAATAAAAAGCAGTGTAGGAAATGGCTATGCTGTTTTTTTGGTAAGGTGTATAGGAATTTTGGCTGCTGAGTTACTTCGCTGACAAGGACCTCGTTTTGGGCTTCATAATGCCTCAGACAACAAGCAGACATTGTCAGGTTCAGAAAACATATGTTGTTACATCTTTTGCCTTCCATCTCTAAACATGCTAAGTGGCATTGCGTGGTAGTCAGCACACTGCCATAGAACCAGCAGTTTCACAATGCCTGCAGACAATAAGCAAACATTGTCAATTTCTAAAAGATACTTTGTTACATCTCTTGCTTTCTATCACACAAACACCCAAAGTGGCATTGTGCGGCAGTCAGCATGCTTCCACAACACCTGCAGACTTGTCAATTTCTAAAAAGATACATTGTAACATGTGTAGCCTTCCATCACACAAGTACGCTATTTGTCATTGTGTGGTGGTCAGCAAACATACTAACTAATGAGTGTGAAAAATACAGCAACTGCTGTCACTCTTTCACTCTCTCTCTCTCTCTCTCTCTCTGGCAACTGGTGCAAGTTAAGGGCCACAATATAAGTAAGCAAAGATTCTAATCCAGCAAACTCCAAGTTTTATTAATGCTGTCCCACTGTAATTTATATTAAAATTAACAATATAAAATAATTATACATAAAAATAACTATGTATAGCGGGTGGATTGAGCATACACATATCATATATATTATATGTCTAACTGTGGTTATCACTACAATTATGGTCCAACAATTAAACATTTATTTTCTGAACTTTCCTGTCACACACATACATGGTTAATCACTTAACTCATTAATGTATATATATATATATATATATATATAAAACGAATGAGCATGTATGACAAAAAAGTTCTCAGTTGCAATGAACACTCTGATGAGTAATAAAAATACACCTGTTGCACATTGTTCCCTTTGGCAAATGGTAAATGTTCATGACCCTAATACAGGTGAGCCAGGCTTATAATCTAGCACAATCCAAATTTTATTAATGCAGTTTCACTCAATTTTTAATACTAAAGAGCAATATAAAGAGGATTATACACAAAAATAATTATGTATAGCAGTAGGTATCATATGAATTATATGTTAGACTGAGGGCATACTGACAATTATGTTTTTGTACTTAAAAGTATTTTTTCTGCCCTGGGATAGACTTCATACTTCAATTATATTCATATACATATGAATGTATAAACTAGGACATTGTCAGGTCATACATATACATGGTTAACCATTCACTCTTTAATGTATGTATGTAATTAATAAGCATGTCTGACAAACACTTCCTCTGTTGCAAGGAGTTAAAACATATATGAGGAAGATTACATATTGCACAGAACAGATAAGGACAGGGGAGAGGTTCATGGTGAACTGACAGAAGAATTTAATAAACTTCTAAAAGACAGAAAAAATGAGTTCAGAAAGTTTAGACAAGATATACACCGCTTTTTCAAAAGTGCATAGGAGTGTTAGAGGCAGCAGAACAGGTTACTGAGAAATATCAGGCAGCCCATGCAGAATTACAGGAAGAAAATGAAATTGTTAAACAGCAGTTAAAAGGCAAGAAAAATCTGGTTAGTAAAGAGTTAAAGAAACAGCTGTTACAGGATAAAAAAGATGAATTAACTGAGATGACAGAGATTAATTTACAGCACACAACTTTAACAGCCCAGCTTAAATAAGAATTGCAAAACAGCAAAGAACTACAGGTGATTTGTACACACAGTCAATATTGTTACAAAACTTACCACAGTGAAATGACAAAAAAGGCATATTTTCCAACATGCTTACATTTAAAAAATGGATAGCATACACAGCATCATCTGATGTATGAACAGATACCTTACTTAAATGTTTTTGGATTTTTATTCCTAAATGTTTTAAAACTTTTATCCAGTTAAATCAAAATGCTTATAAATTAGACAGTAAAGTAAGGTGCATGACTGCCATTCTCATGGCATACACACACACACACACACACACACACACACACACACACACACACACACACATACACACACACACACACACACACACACACACAAGGACAGCCTCTCGCAGTTAAGCTGTTAGAAAATTTTAAAATTACCATCTCAGATAAATTAATGGAGCAAGATGACCATTTTAAATTAGCATTCCAGATAATCTAAAACAAAAGCAGAGAACATTTCCAGTGTAAAGATTTCAAATGAGAGTAGTTAAAAGCAGTGAAGAAATAAAGTCACAAAAGTGGCATGTATGTATTTTCTTTTCAGAAGATGGAAATAAAGCTGCCTAAAGTGCACCTGTTTGAAATACAGAAAAGTGAAAGGCAAATAACAGTAAATGTATCTGTTTTTAAACATGTGCTAGCTAAGCCAATATCTATTTTGTTTTTTACAGTTTTTGTAATTGTATAATAGCACCAGAAATATCAGAAACACTGGCAGAAAAAGGTATACCGAAGTAATATTACTAATATATAAAGTTGTAATGGGTGCATGATACTGCAAAAAGAAGTCAAGCCGCTGGATTCTCAAAAGCTTGCATGGCATGCACGATTAGTGTAAGATGAAATTTTGCCAATATGGCGGTCGAGCGATCCACATACGTGCACGCCTGATGTGCGCGAGCGCTGTAGCACTAGTGCTGCATGTCCCCAGCCCCCATATGCAAATCACTCCATTTGCAGGTGAAAATCATGAAAATGAGGTAAATCTGCCATCCAGGAAGCAGGAAACAGGGCATGCAGGACTAGCGTAATATGCAGACATGTACTTGGTTAGTAACCGAGTACGGTACTGCAAACCCCAAAATGGAGCTATGACAGCTCCAAATAAAGGCTGTATATAATGGAGGAAGCATGCCAATGGCCAAATAGAAGGCCATTGGCATTGCAAACAATGCCAAATATACAAAATACAACTTTTATGATGTGTCTGCCGATCACGGTCGTTGAAGCACAGGGCAGTGGTGCGCAAATTGGACCAGCGGGGAAATAAGAAAATAAACCTAAAACAAACAGTCTAAGTAAAATCAGTATTCCACCATGCAAGTCAAAGGCAGGCAAAAGACAACCTGGCCAGTGAGTAGTGGTTGCTAAGGGGGGAGGCACAGTGTCACACATGTAACTATGCATTAGCAGGCAATTCTATGCAAATGAGGGGAAGGATAGTGAATCCCAGTTTTCCCCAACATGTGAGGCAGGTCCCAACAGTGTACGAGTATGAATAGCTGAGTGCAAGACTAGGAGGTAGGTGACATCATGTGTGGGAGTGTCAGGCATACTGTTGGCCGATTGGAGCCCTGTAGCTTGGGTGTGCATCCAGCTTAGCACAGCAAAGCCAGGATGTGTGTCTAAACCTGCCCAGCACGTACAACAAAGTGTAACCGGGTGTGCATGCCGTGCAACGGGATCTACAGTAAGATAAAGGAAGTGAACTCAGGAAATAGCAGCAGTGTGCACATTGCAGTACACTGATTGCATGGCGCACCCCCAGGATGAATCAGAAGGGCAATGGGAAGGGAAAGCAGCAGTAATCAAGAGGTACTAGGTTCGCTGCCAGGTGAACCGGATCAGAAGCAGTAAATTACACAGGCACCAGAACGCCACTATAAACTATGCAAACACTTATCCCTCTGATTTTTCCCACACCCTACATCACCGGTGTAAACAAGCGGGGCACCTTTAACACTCACAACAGCAAAAAGTTAGGGGCTGCAATAGCTATCATACAACTTGTGGAAGAGGCTGAGGGTGGCTAGGAAGGGAATGCTGCCGACCAACCCACAGTGAGGAGATGGAGAAGCGTGTACAGACCCAGGGTGACCTACTAAGGGCTACATGAGCTGGACATAGTGGAGTGCTATAGGGTGGACAGGGACCTCCTACAGCAGATTGTTGAGCTATGCAGGCCACGCCTGACACACAGAACTAACAGAGGGGAACCCATCCCAGTGGAAATGAAGGTATGTGTAGGCCTAAGAATACTAGCTACAGGTACCTTCCAAAGGCCAACTGGAGATATGATGGGGATCTCACAGGCATCAGCATCCAGGGTACTCCACCAGTTCCTGGATGCCATGGCAGCACATGTTGGTGAGCAGGTATATTTCCCCCTCACTCATGATGTGTTGGCCAGCAGTACGTGTCTCTTCCACCAAATAGCAGAATACCCTGAGGTAGTGGGTGCAAAAGACTGCACGCGCATACGCATCAAAGCACCATCCAGTGAGCAGGGTAGGGTCTACATCAAGAGCTTCCCCTCCATCAACTGCCAGGTTGTATGCGATGCCCAGGGCATAATACTAAATGTGTGTGCTGGCTGCCCTGGAAGCTATCACAATTCTCTCATCTGGCATCTTAAGCAGCTGTACCAGAAATTTGCCAATGGGGACATTCCACATGGTCACCTAGTGGGGGATTCTGGATACGCACTGGAGCCGTGGCTGATGACACCCATCAGAAATGCACACACACCAGAACAAGAAGTCCATAATGAGGAACACGCACAAACAAGAATCTTAATAGATCATGTGTTTGGGATGCTCAAGTCACATTTCTGGTGTCTGTACACATCCGGTGGAGCCTTGCAGTACTCACTAACTACATGTACCCAAATCATTCTTGTATGTGCCATGCTATACAATATGATCCTGCAGAAACAGCTGCAGCAGGAGCAGCAAGGGGCAGGGTCATATAGCCCCCCCAATGCCAAGGCCTGCACAGGGACAGAGTGACACGGAGGAGGAACAACCTGAGCCAGCCCCAGTAGGCAGAAGGAGGCATGCCCAGTATGCCCTGGCCCTGGCAAAGAGGCAACGCATAACCCATACACTGACACAGGAGGGACCCAGGGAATAGCACCTCTCTCCAACTCTCACATACAGGAAAAGGGATGCCAAACATTACACTACCTGTACCTAACCATGCGTAGGCAGTGTACTATGTGCATCCGACACAGTCAGCCCTGCAGCACCACTCACAATACTGGGACACCCACAGGATAAGTGACTCACACATGCCAGTTAGGAGGGTGGTCACATACCCAACAACAGTCGCAGCCAGCAGGACAGGTGTAGACAAACTCAAACAAATGCCGTACTATGGCCTCTGAATGAGGGGTATGGGTGACCCCCACTCAGGCCTACTCGGACAGACCACAGCAGGCCAGGTAGTGGGATGTCAGTTGTGACAGCTAGGAAGTCAGAAACTAATGATATTGCAATCAAAGGATAAGAACGGAAGTACACAGGTATGGCATAGCCAGCATGTTGGGTAAGACTACTGACAGAATCGGGCTACAGGACATACCAGAACAGTCCTACCAAATGTGTACAACTGTCAGGTGTGCCCCCCACCTCAAATAGAAATACAGTAACAGTCAGGTGCGCGTCTCCCCAATCCTGTGTAGAAACATAGAAATAGTCAGGTGTACCACCGCTATGCAGACATGTTGCAACAGTCAATACCGAATGATCGGTGGATACCCTGCAGACACAGCATGCTACCTGTCAGTGTACAACACAAAGGTTAGCTGTGCAGTACAAACCACCGGACATGGTCCACACATGCATAACAGATGGCCTTACTAGGCATGCTCACACACTTAGAGAAATGAAGGCGATGTCAGTCATCAACATACTGAAAGGTCATACTGGGCATGCTCATACACTTAAACACATGAAGGCCATGTATGCAAACACCAGTGGACCAGACATATCCAGTGGTTGCAATAGTTACTGCAGACACATGTCAGTATGCACCACTCATGCCGTGCACACACAGTGGATAGGAATACAGACATATATGTAAGGAGAGCACACCATAATATGCCAAAGGTAGATGGATATAGATGTGTGGAAGAGGGTGACCGTGACAAGGAGCCATCCATGCCTGTCCCACCAAGCACACAGCCAAAGGGCCCTAAACACATTGGTTGCAGATGTCACACACTGCAGTTACTAGCGACCAGTACCTGTCAGCACCACAGACTATGTGGTCCACGTGCCAGCTGTGCAACATGGTTGTACAAGGACATAGTCAGCTAGTTGCCCTAAACATGCACCTGTGACATATGACCCCATGTGTGGCCACCTCTGGCATGTCACCCCTACATGAATGGTGTATGGGCCATGCACATACTGGCCACCCCATAACAGTACCCTGACAAGCCTGCTGAGGGTATCCAATGTGAAATACACCTTTGGGAAAGTTGTAGGCCAGTAATCACTGAGACACATCCCATAATTGGGTACTGCTGTAGAGTGATAGACTTGCTAGGAGGGAGTTCTAACCCCAGACATGGCAACTGTGTGTGTGAGTGTGTGTCACTGTTCATGTGTGTGTCTGTCTCTCACTGACTGTGTAGAGAGCAATGCTTTTAGGTTGCTCACATCGTGTACACTTCACATGCCCACCTTTGCCAAGGCTGCTGATGTACCTCCCTAGAAATACTCCCCTGGGAGAGCTGTAGCCCAGTAATCTCCATAGCGCATGCTGAAACTGCGTACTGCTGTAGTGTGATAATGTAGTTAAGTAGGAGATCAAACCCCAGGCGTGGCAACTGTGCATGTGTGAGTCTGTGTGTGCATATGTGTGTGTGTCTGTCTGTCACTGACTGTGTAGAGAGCAATGATTTTTAGGCTACTCACACCCCTTACAAGTCGAATACCCTCCTTTGGCAAGGATGCTGATGTCACGCAACTTGAAATACATCTCTGGGACAATCGTAACTAAGTAATCTCCATAGCACATCCTGTAACATCGTATGGCCATAGTGTGATTATGGAGTTAGGAGGGAGTTCTAGCCCCTGACCTGCCAACTGTGTATGTATGAGTGCATGTCCGACTGTGTAGAGAGCAATGCTTTTAGGTTACTCACACCACGTACACTTCACATAACCAACTTTGACAAGGCTGCTAATGTCACCCACCTAGAAATACTCCCCTGGGAGAGCTGTTGCCCAGTAATCTCCGTAGTGCATGCTGTAACTGCATACTGCTGTAGTGTGGTGATGTAGTTAGGTAGTCAGTCAAACCCCAGATGTAGCAACTGTGCATGTGTGCGTGTCTGTCTGTCACTGACTGTGTAGACAGCAATGCTTTTAAGGCTACTCACACCCCTTACAAGTCAAATACCCTCCTTTGGCAAGGCTGCTGATGTCACGCAACTTGAAATACACCTCTGGGACAATCACAGCTGAGTAATCTCCGTAGCACATCCCATAACATCATATAGCCATAGTGTGATTAAGGAGTTAGGTGGGAGTTCTAGCCCCCCAACCTGCCAACTGTGTGTGTATGTGTGCATGTCTGACTGTGTGGAGACCAATGCTTTTAGGTTAGTCACAGCCCATACATTTCACATACCCAACTTTGGCAAGGCTACTGATGTCACCCACCTAGAAATAGTCCTATGGGAAAGCTGTAGCCCAGTAATCTCCGTAGCGCATACTGTAACTGTGTACTGCTGTATTGTGAATTAGATGCATGGTATGTCTCCATCTACGCACATGGCAGTTCCAGATGTATTGTGTGTGTCACTGTCTGTGTAGGGAGCAATGCATTTTAGGCTAGTATCTCACAGTCATTTCAAAGCCCTACTTTGGCAAACCTGCTGATGTCAGTCAGTATGAAATACACTTTTGGGCAAGGACTAACCCAGTAATATCCGTGGTACATACTATAGCTGCATAGTGCTGTACTGTCATACACTAATTAGGTAGGGGTTCTACTCCCAAACATGAAAGGTGTGTGTGTGTGTGTGTGTGTGTGTGTGTGTGTGTGTGTGTGTGTGTGTGTGTTTGTACCCCTTATCCTGTGTAGAGGTGGTTGTAAATGTGTGACACTTGTGCCCAATGTAGAGCGTGTTTTGCATTTTTCTTATATGGTGGCCATACTATATATCACAATGTCCACTGTACAGGGTTAACACATGTGATATGGCAGAGAGGCCAGGGTGTAGAGCCATACCCAGACATGTGACATCAAGGCCAGGCAATCACAGTTAGCAACCCCAGTATTATCCAGAGCACACTCTCACCCCATGTGTCATACACACACATGCCTAGGTAACAGCCAATATGTGAGTAGTACACTGCACATTGGCCACCGATAGTAACTTTGGAGTGACAGTGGTGGACCACAGAGGACATGACTCCCAGTCCATCTGTCCAATATGCACATATGTGCAGAAAGTGCAACTCCCCCATGTTCCCCAATGGACAACTGCACCACCTGTGGTGCCATCACATGTGAGCCACAATGGACATACCATGCCTGAGAACATGCCTGTATGGACATATGCCACTGACACCAAGGAATGCTGATAGCATGCACACCATGTAGGTGCAGGGTAAAGCTGCTGGCCATTACCAGCTCCCGCCACAGGTGGGCAGGACTGGCACATCTGATGGTAATCTGTGTTCACAACATGGGCCGGACACCCCAGGTACAGTTCCACATGTCACTGTACATGCATGTGGGAGGTGTGCACATCCCAGACGCAGTCCATGTCATGGATGAAGGAACATAGACATGGCAAGTGATGCACAGCATTGCCCACACACATTAGTCACCCAGGTGACTGGATGGGGGATATAATACATGCCTCTGTGGGCAAATGCAGACACTACATCCCTGAGCCACAATTCAGACCATTGTCATGAGGCCTGATGCCAAGGTACATCCATCACCTAGCTGTGAACAGCCGTCTGGTGCAGTCGAACACCACACACCTGTGCAGACATGCACACATGCATGTCAGTAGTAGCACCCTGTGTGTTTGTGTGTGTGTTGCATGCTGCAGATGTTCACATCCACACTCCCTACAACCCCCCATGGGCATACTGTAGCATGCTGTCTGATGACAGACACCTTCCCATACCCTTCACCCGTACAGCCCCCGTATGACCTGTGTGGTGCATGGGATACCTGCACAGTAATGTGATGCGGCAATCCCACAACTGATGAGTTGTACACCTGTCCCTGCCAAGTGGGTCATTCTGTGTGTGTCCTTGTGAGAGTGTGGCTGTGTTGACACTGGCACCTGTTCATGCTGACAGGCACATGTATGTCACCTACTGTACAACTACTGTATCTCTGTTGCAGATGTCACTCACCATCACATAATATGTTCTGAGTGCTGCACAACAGGTAACCCATGTGGAGCATCCAATAATTGCTGTGCTAGCACTACATATTCTTCAGGGTTTTGATACCCTGTGCTGCTAGGTGTGTAAAACAAGCATGCCTCAGTTTTACCCTCCTACCTCTACCTGACACGTATTAGCCTCTGTCTGCATCCCCCACACCCTCTCAGGTGGACGTAAAGACCTACACCTGCTTTGCTTAGGCAGCAGCATGTGTAATGTAAGTAATGCTCGTGATCAGCTGATGGCCTCTGCACAAATTGCAGCCCTCCCCTAGCTGATTGCATGTGAAACAGCTGTGGTAACATCCCAATTGCCAGTTGTATGGAAACACACTCCAATGCCCAGGAACATCATGGTGGTGTTTGCCCTTGTCACCCACTGTGAGCAGGAACTAGAGCTGTTGTGTGCCAAACAGCATCCCAGATAGATTGCAGTGCACCTCTAACAACATACACTGCTGAAACAGTGCATCAAATGGGAGGTGGATGTGCCTGACCTGACTACAGCCTGTAAGTGCTGCTATACTGCATTTGGAGTAATGTTGCTTTCACTGTGTTTGTGTGGATATGGCTGATGTACATGTCTCAATACCTGCCATGTCAGTTCCATGTTGATGGGGAATCTCCATCAGCAGGGTCATCTGCAGCCTGGGTAGTGTTGTGTCTGTGGTTGCATCTGTCACTCACGGAGCATCTAGCTGTCGACTGTTGAAGGTAGTCTGAGGATTGCAGTCAGTAGATGGAGAAAGCTGTGGTAGTCACAGACACCATATCTCTCAAAGGACATATGTTGCAGCAACCCTGTAACAACAGTTAATGTATGTGGTCATCACAGCAGCATGTCAATATTGGCCCTGTGTATGTGCTCCCAGCCACACCTTTGTCAACCTTTGTACCTATGTCATGCATGCAGTGGTTCATATGTGCTGTACACCATACTTTGTGGCATCATATCTGAGAACAGGCCACTGATATATCTGACTGCTACACGTTATGTACAGTAGTGGTTACATTACATTACATTACCTGAACTTTCTGAGAATGTTTGTACAGTACTGAGGTCTGTGTACCTATGGTGAATGTCGACAGTGTGTGCAGTGTTGATATGTACCTTAGCCTGTGTACAGACTGTGTTAGATGACATTGTTCTAAATCTCTTACTTTCAGATGTTACATGCTGCCCCACTGTATGGTACTGTAGTGGCATACATGTTTGTAGGGCTATAAACACACATGTCCCATACCACAGACAGCCACCAGACCAAACTTTGTAGCAGGCCAGTATATGTAGGGCAGTCTGTGAGTGGGACATATGAGGATGGTGTCGAACACATAGTCCATATACTGTCATACCATGCTAGCTAACCATATGTGGCTGTGGCTGTGTTCACATTGGTTGTGGATATGCACTGTCACACAGGTGTATCCTACCCTGTGCTGTGACATGCCTGTGCATCCTGCTGTATATGCAGGTACATGTACATTCCCCCTTGGGAGGTGTATGCCACTGTTGAGCCAGTCTGCCTGCAGCCTGCACAGTGCATTGTGACATGCCTAGCAGCTGAGTTTACCTCCCCAGTGGGATGTCATGTGCAGATACTAGCCAGATGTCCTGCTGACGGACCTCCCCTAAAAGTCATGTATGTCAGACAGGGCAGTGGAATGCAGTGCATATGTATGTCAATACCTATTGTGTGTTATGTGGCCATGGCACCCCTGCACCAGTGGTCATACCATTACAGGCCAAGCAGGGGTGTGTGAATTCATGACCTATGGTGGACATAATATACCTGTCATCATGTGTTATAACCATCTACATGGCCATCCACATCCATATTATCAAGCATGGTACACAGGTGTGGCACTAAGGGCATATGTGTATACCTCTGGAATGTACAGACTGTGTCAGACCCCCATATATATTGGCCAATATCTCTTCTGCAGTCCACAGCGGCATTACATGCTAGCAGCATTACTGTACACTGATGTCCTTTAGATGAAGTTCAGTAACCAATGGCACACATGCTATGAGCAGATGTGACCTCCCACGTACACCATGTCTGTGAATACAGTCCCAATGACAGTAGCAATAGCCCACTAGTATACTTGCTAGAGATACCTGACATCCCCTGCAACTATGACATTTGGG